>NC_134706.1:9382477-9509977 GCF_043290135.1 Rhipicephalus microplus | reverse complement strand
GTCGTCACGTCGACCAGTAGTTGGCAGAAGTTGCCGTTTGACGCGTAAACATCTTTGCGAAAAACATTTCTGGGTGCAGCACTAGTCCTACGCATCGCGT
The DNA here is from genome assembly GCF_043290135.1 of Rhipicephalus microplus. NCBI lineage: Eukaryota > Metazoa > Arthropoda > Arachnida > Ixodida > Ixodidae > Rhipicephalus > Rhipicephalus microplus. Next base: position 9,509,877 of record NC_134706.1, on the reverse strand, counting down.
GATCATCCCAGGTCCATTTATTTTTTTTTCTTCGTGTCAACTATAGGGCATCTGCAACTCCTGTTTGTCCTCAGACCCATTCTGCCATCCCTCGATCTTTTACTGTTATTCTTATCACTTTGAGTTTCACTAAAATCTGCGGGGGTCCCCCACTTTTAACAACTCAAGTTTATCCATGTTTCAGTTCCTTATGTTGATGAGATTATGATTCATATGCCGTGATTGACTTTGTCCATCGAGTTTTCCATTCTTAAGCGCGCTATTGAATCTAAGTGTACGACTGCCTCTCCCTCCCGCCAAATATATCGAGGGGGAATCGATGGCGTGACCTCGAGCACGTAAGCCCTAACCGCTAAGATGTCACATCGCAGCTGTACTTTATCGCGTGGTCACTGTCAGAATACACAGGCCGAACACTTTGCAATAATAATAATAATAATAATAATAATAATAATAATAATAATAATAATAATAATAGTTTATTTCTCCCTAAAAAACATTAACCGGGGACCTACAGAAAAAGCTACGATAACAGAGCACAAATGAAACATAGACGGCGTCCAGCCCATCCGGCCGCTAATAAACCGACAACAGGTTAATCTATCAAAAAAATAAATTATTTAGGAATGACAAAACTTCTATAGTCATAGGTCAATAGCCATCTCCTTAAAAGGGCCCCGTGGCATCTAGACTAAGCAATCGGTCAGGATGTGTTTGGCGATGATGATCATTGCGATGATGATGACGATCACGATTATTATTATGCTCTATGGATGACTGGCCACCCAGTCATGGGAATCGGCCAAGAGTCGGGCGGATCATGAAGTCTGCATTTACTATGCGCAGTCAACTGTTTGTTTGTTTGTTTGTTTGTTTGTTTGTTTGTTTGTTTGTTTGTTTGTTTGTTTGTTTGTTTGTTTGTTTGTTTGTTGCCTGTACGTACTGGCACATACCCACTCTGGGGGATTGGCAATGAAATCTAGTAGCAGTAGCTGATATGTGACACACTGATTGAGAGCCTATTGTTAAAAGAAGAAAAATAGTGTAATAATGAGAAATAATAATAATATAAATAAATAATAATAAAGCAAAAATGCTAAATGAAGATGAATCAATAAGAGAAAAAGCGAGCTAATACTATATTAGAAGACTGAAATTTTGAGTAGACCAGACAGTTGAGTGTTTCTCACCCGGTCAAAATCAAATGAATGTGCGACTTTCATTCACATTATCACAAGTATTCGTCAAAAATATATTTAAGCAGGGACTATACATAATGACACGCTCTTAGATTCTTCAATTCGACATAAAATGTCGTTTTTCTCGAATGACATTGCTTTCCTCGCGTGGATGACAGCAAACAAGCGACATTACAAAAAAAAAGAAAGATTTGGCTTCAAAGTGTAACGTCAGATTTCGTGCGGCAGGTGTGCTGTTAGTTTTCTTGTTTTGTTAGTGGTCTCTAATTGTAACGAAATAATCAAATTTCGGCTAGTAGTATATCTCAACGCCGAAGCAAAAATCCACGACGTGGCGCTGTTGTTAATAGAACAGGGCCAACGATTGTGGGAACAGATATACCTCGAAGTCAGCTCATGAAATAAACGTGAAGGATGAGCTTCGCAGCGAAATGCGTTCATGTTTTGGTGCAGAGAGCGCTCCCAGCGCGCGCAACGAGCAAATTAAGGAACCGGCGAGATACTGTGCTCCTCGAAAGCGACTTAAAAACAGAAGCAGCCTTTCGCCAGCTGTTCGTTCTCCAATTAAGGTCAATGCCAACGTCCTCGCAAACATTTCCGAGTGACAAAGAGACAAGGGCGCAAACCTATAAATGAATAGTGTTTATACTGTATATATTAAGCGCGAAACACTTGATGATTTTGTATGTTGGAGTGGAATTCTGGGCATATAATGAATGACCCTTTTTTTACAGTAATACACGCGTTAGGTGTTGTGTTTCCATTTTGTATGTTTCATTTCATTTTACTTACTTCTGTTGGAACTGCAGTACTACATTTTTTTTTATAGAATGCAGTCCGAGTGCCTTTACTAAGGTGAGTGTAAATATTTGCGCATATCTTGTACTAACTGTATTGATATTTTGGTACTGTATTTTTTTTCAGTGTACTATGAGTGCCCTTCCTGCAAGGACCGAATTCTGGTCTGCAGTATGTTATAATTAAAAAAATAAAGGGGATCGGGCTTTCGTATGGTGCCGCATGTTGCCGTATATACTGTCATCGCATGCTGTCGTTTTCGCTTGTCGTAACGCAGGCGAAAACCGACATAGCATAGCCAGAGCTGCGGCACATTCAGCACGCGCTCGAGCCAACGGGAAGTCTATTTCCCCTTGTTTTTCAAGCGCCTTGATGACGATCTTGAGCGTGGACGTTGCTAATATCGCTAAGGAAACATGACAACTCGGACCACCTATAAAAATTTGAAAACGAAGCATGAAAGAAAGAAAGAGGAAAATGAAGAAAGAAGGAAATAAGAAAGAAACAAAGAAAGAAGGAAAGAAAGAGAAAGGAAAAGAAAGACAGAAAAAGGAAAACAAAGGAAAGAAAGAAAGGAAACAATTAGGAGGAAAATAGAAGTGAAAAGAAAAAATACAAAAAACTGGTAAAGAAAGAGAAGATGCAAGAAAGGAAAAACCGACTAGAGTGTTAAGCTCAGGCATTAATTCACTATATTTACAACACAGTATATGCTTGCCAGGTTTCCTTTTTCCTTTCCTTCGTTTATCCTATTTTTAATCCATGTTTTACCCGTGTGTTCTGTTTTAAAGCACACATATCTAAACGTACTCGGCTGGTAAAACAATTTTATCTCTAAATTAAGGTTCCGTCCGTTTCTTAGCCGATCCCTCGTGGTTTATTCTGCCAGGACATCGGAGGAACAACCAACCAGCTTCCTTCAGGCTTGCCACCTCTATATAGGGGAAAGCTGTCCGATTTTTTTATTTTTATTGTATAATAATACGCGGCGCGCACTGTTGTCAACACGGCTCGAAACTTCGAAACAAAGATACCCCGCCGAGGTGGTCGAGTGGTTATGTTACTCGACTTACAGACTTACAGACGGTCGAAAAATAAGTAACCAATTGCAATTACACTTACTTTAAATTTTAATGGATTGCAGTGGTCAAATGCAGCCTCAGAAAAGTATAATATTATAATATTTGTTGGGGTTTAACGTCCCCAAAACCCCCATATGATTATGAGAGACGCCGTCGTGGAGGACTCCGGAATTTTCGACCATCTGGCGGTTCTCTAACGTGCACCTAAAACACTGGGGTTTCGGAAGATCGCCACGCTCACTGAGCACTCGGACACAGCAGACGCGCTCGAGCAAACCCACAAACACGTGTGCATTTATTCAACTATATACTTTCGCAAACGACGATATCTCCAGCCGCACGAAATAACGTCACTATAGTTGACGCGCTAAAACAAACTCACGCACTACTTCAATAACACTCAATGAACATAACTGCAAGCGCCTGGTAATGCGAAGCCGCGGCCGTCGCCGATGTTCGATTCACCACGAGGGACCTACGGGAGACGACCATCGGTCGCCGTCTCCCGCGGATCTCCTGCAAGAAGACGTGCACCCTATGTCACCACCCTGACACCAAAAAGACCCCCCAATGTTTCTTTTTTTTTTTTTAAGACGATAGTCTTTATTGGGGACCTTCGACGCAAAAATTTTGGTCTGTCCGTCTGTACATTTGTCTGTTTGTCCGCTCTTACCGGCACCGGGTACGACCCTATCCACAGCGACCACCAATGTTGCTCAAGGTTGAGCGTTCATACTTGTGCAATTGTCAATTAAAAAGCAATTACTGCGCATGTCTGGGCCACCATAACAACACGCATATATTCTGCATATGCATCTCTTACTAGAAAAGGCATACATAAGCAATATTAAGAGCCGTATAGCGCTTATCACGCTGCGCTTACGATGCAACGCTTGGCGGAGCGGGTATTGTTTCCAACGCTTTGCTACACGGAGTTTTGCTAAGACGAGATGGTGGTGGCACCTACCCGTCGCCTCGCGTTCTACACCTTATCCACCTCTGAGACGGGCGCGCACGGCCACGCGCTTTGTTTTCCAAAAAAAAAACTGCCAGATGGCGCTCATGTCTCACGTGTGACGTGACTTGATGCGCTCGTGAGCCTCCACTGCCCGCTCGAGGCACTCTATATCGCAGCGCCTCTGGAATACCATTCACCTATTTTCTTGCGCAGAACATCAAATAAACGTTTCGCTCACTCTCTCCACATATCTTTCGACGACATTTGCAGATTACATGCAGATACGGGGCCATTTTTTTTCTTTCTGCGAACACCTCGCCTCGCCCAATTTTGCTTGTGTATATCTACACGCGTACATACAAACGCACGCACAAGCATACATAAAGTATATATGGTTGAACACCCCCCCCCCCCCCGTAAAAAATTTCTGGCTACGCTCCTGTTGTGGGAAAGCGCAAGAAACGAAGATGGACCTTAGATTAACAGAGAGCTGCACAAGTTGTGAAACAGGGACGCAAGAAAAAAAAGTCAGGACGCGTACCACAAACGCCTACTAACAACTGCAGATGCTCACAACAGCGCAAAAAAAAGAAGGCGCGATAACTCATTTGCGGTTGCACGTGCAATATCGAAAGATTGATTGATTTGTGGGGTTTAACGTCCCAAATCCACCATATGATTATGAGAGACACCGTAGTTGAGGGCTCCGGAAATTTCGACCACCTGGGGTCCTTTAACGTGCACCCAAATCTGAGCACACGGGCCTTGCAATATCGAAAGATCGAAACTATCAATATGAAACGCGTGGGTGTATGCGAGAAATAAAACTGTCAAGGCATTTGATTTAATTTTTATGCAAGATAATCGACACTTGGCTCATGCATGCGCTAATACTATTCTTGATATGTCATGCCTCAATCATGCGACAAGTTTTTTTAATTCATATATGCCGGTACAAAACTGCGCATTCATCACATTTTTGCGCACACTTACTTTCTCGACAATGTAAAAAAAAATATCAGAAGTATCTTAGTTGTTAGTAGGGCTTAATGGTGCCCTATAGCTGACTTCCTTCATGTGTCGGTGTTAGCACGCCCTGTCATTCAGAATGAATATAGGCCACGAGAGAACGCGACATTGCCTGAAGGACCCTCTGAAGCGGGGCACTTTGCTGAGCGATGGCAAGCCACCCTCCTCAGCCCCGAAGACCAGGAGTGGGCCGTCCAGCGGGCCAGGGCCGTCGCCGAGGAGGAGCTTGCAAGATGTTCATCGAACGGTGGATCCCTGGCAGCCTAGCACAGGGCCCAATACTCCGTCCTTCGAAGCACAGAGCTCACCGCTGAGCTCAAGGCTGTCCAGAGGGCCCGCAGCATCATCGAAAAACTCTGTCTACCATGACGATAGTTATAGCGCGAGAACAAAACGACGACACAGAGACAAGAAGGACACGAAAGACACGAGCGCTCGTGTCTTTCGTGTCCTTCTTGTCTCTGTGTCGTCGTTTTGTTCTCGCGCTATAACTATCGTCATGCCATACCAACTAAACCAAGCTGCCACACTTCTTTCTACCAGTCCCGACCTGGGTGGAGCCACCGAATCAATTAGCGGGGCATTTGGCACCACTTTATTTCTTCTCGGCACTTTAATATAGTTCACACTCACTAACTCTACCGTTACCTTTCGTTTCACCGAACCCGCAGCTCCCGTGACGTCATCAGAACAAGAATATCATGATTTCATGAGCTTTGCTTCGAATGAAGATTGAGAATTGACCTCTTCGATACTAGCTACTGATACATTGTTTTGTTTGTTGGTTGGTTGGTTTGTTGTAGACCATGGCAAGTCTGAAAACCAACTCGGTGCCCCTAATGAATTAGGCGACTATTTTCTTTCATTTTTTAGCAAGGTAGTAATTCACCATCAAAGGAAAAACCATATCGAGCCAATTTTAGGGCAGCTGCTTCGTCTTTCATTATAATTATGGCACCAGCAGGCCTACTTGACGCTTCCGCCATGCGAGGTCCATTTTTGTCCAGACCTTTGTGCAAGTTGTTAAATATTTTAATTAGTGGCAATATGACGAAAATACTGTCTTCAATATCTGACATTACAAAGCTGTTTAATTTGACTAATGAAACTATGTGATGAAGTCCGTCGGTGGAAAGAACTGATTAGGAGCAGTATCTTAGTCAAGAGCCTGATTTCACTGCAGACTCAAAGGGATTTCGTCAAATAAAACACCAAACAAGGTAAAAAGACAAACCTAAAAGACATTTCAACTCCCGCATAGAATCCGAAACGTCTTGTAAGCTTGTGTTTCAACCTTCTGAATTTTTTAGATGCGAAGCGGCTTTGACTGGCCTGTGTAACGCTGTCCCTCCATACAAACGCGCCGCAGGGGTTGGCGCGGTGCTAAGTAGGTCACGCCACTTCTGCGCAGTGACTTCACGCTTCCCTCGCAGTGCGCGCTGACGTCACTCTCTCCCTTGCCTGCTACGCGCTCACTGCGGCTTCAGCAGCTGCCGCCTCCTCCGTTCGCCCACCGCTCGCTACACCGCCGACTCGTCGGTTCACGCGCTGTAAACCTGACGCGCGCCTACCGTACGCGTTGAAACGTGCCTTTACGTGTCACCTACTATACCTACGCCAGCCATCTCTTCGAACGAATTTCTTCGAACCCAAGACGCCATCCGCTGCGCATCACTGCTGCTTCGCATCCCGTCAGGGTTCCCTTCGAGGAAATAGTCCAATTTTCAGTATATTTTCAAGATAAACGCTTGGCGCCAGATGTTTAAGGTTTTTAGCCTGACTAAGCATTTGTACACATAACCACATCATCGTAAAGAAGTATTTCCTTTTGTAACACTATTTGTCTTAGATCAAGATAGAAACCGACAGATGCAAACACTGATTGAGACAAGCAGAATGAACAGTGCAAGTGCCTCAGACAGGCTGGCCGACGATTCGATAGGAGGACCTATCTTTGTCAAAGGTGCCTTGTCATCCTTGGCGTGTCACTTTTAAGGGGGTCAGTATTGACGATCATCTCCTGTGATAACGCGCGTCCTTGTTGGTAATCACCGTCTGGAAAGGAAAAAATCTTTGCGGGTGGCGATTATCAACAGGGAGACGCACCACCACCCCCTTAAGACTGACACGCCAAGGATGACGAGGCACCTTCGAGAAAGATAGGTCCTCCTATCGGAACGTCGGCCAGCCTGTCTGAGGCACTTCCACTGTTCATACTGCTTATCCCACTACTCCTTTTTGTTTTAAGTATTATTTGGTTATTTGCCCCCCCTTGACAGCACTGCGTCATGAACCAAGGCATGTTGATGAGCGTGTCAGTTCATGGTTTCAAAAGGGTTCATGAACGTTCGAGATACGCGAGATTCGTCGAGGTTTTCTCGTTGTTATTCTTAAGTGCGAATTTTTCATGGCTTTAAGTAATGACGCTTGTGTTTTCTTTCACGCGCTTTAAAGACCACGCCGAAAGAGCACTTTAAAAACCAACGCCCGATGTGAACTTTAGGCGCGCTAGAGTCAATGTCCACTGGCTTATTTCGAGAACACGGCTAGAAACTTCGCGGAACTGTTCAGCGATCTATTCTTTCGCAGCAGTATGCGTACGCGTCATGAGCATTCCATTATTTTCGAAACTCACAGCCGGATTTTTATAATCATGAAGCCCTCCTATCGCAAAAAAAAAGTCAGTAATTTTGAGGTTGGTTTGATACGAATTCCGCTCCGACTGTATAGCTTATTAGTGCTTCTGTGTGTAACTCTGTTTTCTTACAAATGTTCCATAAGTGATAAGTGGCCTGTTGCCAACGCCATGAGATGCCAATGTATCTAACTGTGTTTCTTCGACAAGTGTGCTATATATATTTAAAATGTTATTCTACAAATGCTTTTCTTGACTTTATATTCGTGCAATTAAATCCCGCACTCTCCCTGTAACGACACTCGAGAGAAGGTTAGCATTACGACTAGACAAATAAATAAATAAATAAAAGTTGGTTAGATCTGCATATATAATCGCAACGTGTTTCACATCACTATATAATGCACCCACAATGCAAACAGCGGTTACCTGAATACCAATAGGAGGAGGTTTAAAGTGGGAAGGGTGGACAGCATGTCACAAAGATGGCTATTCGTGTAAAATTGCAGCCTTTGAGAGGTTTCTCGAAGAAACAAATATTTCGTGGGAAATATTGAAGCATAGAATTTGTGAAAGAAGCTGGAGAAGTTTGCCCCGCAAGCCTTGAAACAGCGAAACTGGACAACTCACTTGGCGGCACTTCATTTGGTTACTGCCACAGGGATATATGCTCCACTGTGTTTGATTACATCAACGCAACTAAAAGATTACCGTGCTAGTGAACCCAATAACCTTTCCAGATGTTTAGTTTGTAATTCGTAGCGATGTCTGTCAGGAACAAGAGATAGTTTGACCGCTTGCTCAGCAAACATTTTTTTTTATTGGCAGTATTATCACACAACTAATTTTACAGATTGGCTTTAATTTCATTTTAGTTTCATTTCAGTATGCTGCCGCCCGGCTCTTGGCCCATCCCCCTCTGTGGGTGAGCGCCATCCGTCCGAGGTCATCAGCATCAACTCTGCGGAACTAATCTGGTTGCGGTTGCTTCTAGGTCGTTGCGATGGACTTTAACTATAGTTGATATTTCGTGAAAGTGAACAACTGGGCGTGTTGATTGATTGATATGTGGGCTTTAACGTCCCAAAACCACCGTATGATTATGAGAGACGCCGTAGTGGAGGGCTCCGGAAATTTCGACCACCTGGGGTTCTTTAACGTGCACCCAAATCTGAGCACACGGGCCTACATCGTTTCCGCCTCCATCGGAAACGAAGCCGCCGAAGCCGGGATTCAAACCCGCGACCTGCGGGTCAGAAGCCGAGTACACAACTGGGCGTGTTGGTATTGCACGATTCGTGCATGTGTTTGTCTCCCTTTTCGTCCGTCGTCTTCCTTGCGCCTACAATTTCGAATCAGGGTTTTTTTGTTCTACGTTGATTCTCAGCGCAGATAGGTTCTATAGTTAAATCACGGACACACACACACGACACGGACACGTCGTGATCGGCGTAAACCGTCCATCACTTCGCGGTCTTCTCGCAGGTGCCGAAGCCTTTGCCATTGTTCAGTATTCCTTCGTTGTACGCGTACTCGGGGTCATCGGTTGGTGGATTAACCGTTGCGTTCTTCCATTTTTATTGGACTATAGTACTGGGTAGTGGGACTTATCCAGTTTCTGCGGCACACACCCGCTTATGGTGGTGATATTTTTCTGTATCTACTCACTATAGGAACGATTCGCCGTTAAATAATCAGGCACCTAAGCAGCACCTGAGCAGGAGAAAGCAGCGTATGGGGAAAAAAGCGCAACCGATTTTATTCGCAAGAGAAGAATATCCATGCTACGCCCCATATGCGCAAAGAGCGTTGCCTCATTTGTTCGGTTTTTCCAGTGTTTCCATTCTTGCCAGGAACTTCCATATGCTCCCGCTTGGGATATGGGGGGAAGCTTTGTGGATAAAGACAGCTTCGCCCTAGTGGTTCCGAGCCCGAAGGAAGTGCTGAGCTGGACAGCCTGTTTGTTTGTTTGTGCCTTCCAGAATATGGCGCGATACCCACTCTGGGGGATTGGCCAGGATGTCGTAGTTTTAAATTTAGTAGATAATTTCCACAATGTTGAACGATTACGAAAATAAATACATAAATAAGGAAGACTAGGCAATATATATAAAAAGTTGATTTTTATTTTTTTATTTAATAATACTGTCAACCCTCGCTTGAGGGTCATAACAGGGAGGGAGTACAATATGAGTACAAACAGAACATCACTAAGCAATAAACACGGGAAAACAGAATGGGCAGTGCTTCAACCATTACCAAAATAAGCATCAATTTCTCTGTCAAAAGTTTGCACATCGGTACCAGTAATAACATGTTGGGCTAAAGAATTCCATTGTTCTATAGCGTCCGGGAAAAAATGACCACCGAAAGATGTCTGTGCGAGTGCTAAAAGGTTCAATGGGGGCATCATGATTCAATCTAGTGCTACGTTTTCCAGGAAGGCGTATGTACTCGTCTTTAGGTATTTTGAATATCACTGTGCACTTGTGCTAGTAGATCATATTGTGGAATTGACCTGACCCAGCCATTTTTAATGTGTTGTATTACAAAGCTTTTTTTTTTTTCAAAATATATGTTCATTACTTATCGAATATTAATTGTGGTAAAGATTACCGTGAAGTACGGTGGGAAGCCCTCTTTTTTTTCTCTTCGGTTTTTTTCTTTCTTCGCTCCTCTCTCACTTTCCCTCGTTTCCATTCTTCTATTTTTTTATCTTTATTTCTATTTTTTCTCATTTCTTTTCATTTCTTTCTCCTTTTTTTCTATTTTCTGCTTACATCCTCTTTTTTTATAATGAATGAAAGCAGGCTAGCGGAAATCACATAATGACAGATGGAAGGATTATTAGTAAATGGCACGCTTCAAAAGAATGGTCTGCTAAATGTTAGGATAATCTCAAACCTACCCCCTCCCCACCGTGGCATAGTATCTGATGTGGTATCTCCAAAGAATCTGAGACCACCCTTGAATGTTCACAAAATATTAAGTTCACTTAATGCAGAGACAGTCATGCGCGCCATGGCCCGACGTTATGTCTATCAAGCTAAAAAAATATATATATACGGTGCTTTTCTTTTTTCCATAAAGTGTAACAGAAGCACATTTTTTTTTTTTTTTGCCAAAAAGAAAATTGTTAACGTTTACTCAGTTCTACAGTCCCAAACAGTAAGGACTGTTCAGAAACATCACCTTCTCTTATTTGTTTATTTGTACATACTGCAGCTCGATTTGGACTATTGCGGAAGTGGGTTTTCTGTACATCAACAGACAACAGAACGGCATTGCAACACTGCCAGGTAAAGAGAAAGAAAAAAAAACAATAGAAATAATGTGGGTATGAGCCAAGCTTTTTTTAGGAGACAAAACAAAACAACAAAGCGTGTATTGTCCAATTCGTGCTAAATGTCTTCCGTAGGCAATTAGACGCCCTCTGCATCACGGTCACTGTGAAATCGTCATGTCGCCAGACAATACAAACGTACTACAGGTACGCATGGTTTGTTCAACTGCGAACTCTTTTACTTCACATAAAGTACCGCGCCCTTACCAAGCGTGGGCATCGTTTGCCTCAAGTACGCTTCGTGGTTTTGGGACGTTAAACCCCACATATCAATCAATCAATCAATCAATCAATCAATCAAGTACGCTTCGCAAATTGAGCTACGGTGCCCGACTGATGGACTGCAGGTCGCGGGTACGAATCCCGGTCAGGGCGGATGCATTTTCGGTGGAGGCGAAAACGCTAGAGGTCTGTGTTCTTTGGTTTAGGTGCAGGCTTAAGAACCCCAGCTTGTTGAAATTTCCGGGCTCCTCTACTATGGCGTCTCTCATAATGGTATGGTGGTTTTAAACCGATCAATTATTAGCCTACTTCGGAGGAGCCAGACTTAATAAGCATTGTATCCCTGCCAGACAGATATAAGCGGCCTTTGAGAAGGCTATGTTTATTTTGGCCTCTAGATAAGTAAACACGAGATTACATCACGTAGGCTTACAAAACCAACTTCATGACACGGGCATGTTAAATAGACAAACTGAAAACACAGTAATCGGTACTCTTCTTTGAGCTGCAGAATCATTTTTCATTCACAATTTTTCATCTGCGCTTTAAAAAAAATTCTTTCTTAGTTCGAATAAAGCTCCATAACGAGCATGGTCATGATATATTGTTTCTGGTGTTCGTAACTTGACGAATCTTCGCAATGCTGCTTTTCTTATGCAATGTTTTAATATGTTAGCACGTAAAGCGCGTATTTATCACTTGTTAATATTGCTCGCGTTTCGTTACCAATGCTTCCGCATGTTTAAATTAAATATATTATTACTGAATAAGTTTTTCGGCGTGCTGGATCATGTTGTAGTCTCAAAATTATAACGAAATGTATGTGTCTCGCTTAATGTAATCATAACCAATGTATGCCCGCAAAATCAAGAGTCCGAAAAAGTAGCCCCGTCAAATCAAGCAGCCCTCCGGCGAAGATCGTACGAAATGCGGCGCAGTTGTTTCTCCGACAGCTCACAACGTTGCGCTATCCTCCTCATCTTCCGGATCGCTCGAGAACCTTTCCAGAACATTCGATATCGAGCGAATGACCTTTCGTGGTCTCTCGATACCACGTCTTGGCGACGAACAACGCTACAAAGTTAAACAACATCGCTCTTTCATTCTTCGTGTATCTATCAAGTACAGCGCGCTTCGTAACAACAGAGACAAAACAGCCGACGCGAAAAAAAAAAAAAACGTTTATTGTCAGCGATGGTTTTTGCTAGCGCCGCTAGATGGCGAGACGCGTCTCGCGTCTTTTTCTTCGTGTTTTGCTTTTACGCCAGCGTCACGAGTGACGTCAGCAGAACGAGCGCGGTGCCTGCTGGGATGCGCGAAGCCATCCACAAAGCGAGCCGGGAGCGACAGAGCGAACTACGTCGCACACCGCGTTCCGAGCACGGCTGCGAAGTCATGGAGCTCTCGTCGGTCGGCGAGCGCGTCTTCGCCGCCGAGTGCATACAGAAGAAGCGAATTCGAAAGGTGCGTTGTCGCTGGCAACGAACAAGCTTCGCGACTCGGCAGGGCGGGATGCGTGATGGTGGGCCCCGTACGCGTGTACTGATCTTGCGATCGTTTCTTTTTTCTTGCAGGGCCGTGTCGAGTACTACGTGAAGTGGCGTGGCTGGAGTCACAAGTGAGTGTGAAAGCGCCGTCGCATCGCCTTTGCGCGCATGTTGCGAGCTGTCGGTGCGATGTTGGATTTTCGTTGCCCTGCGTGTTGTTGCAGCCGAACTTACTGGCCGCGCCACCATGTTTTTCTCGCGCCGTTGTGACGGCTGCAGGGCTCCCCTCCCCTCGTCCCCCCTTCCTGTTTGCCTTCGGGCGTTGCCTGTTCGAGCTGAAGCTGCTTTATTTTCGACCGCTAAGATTTTTCACCGCCGGTCTGTCATTTTCACCGCAGATACAACACCTGGGAGCCCGAGGAAAACATTCTGGATGGCCGTTTGCTGGAAGCCTTCGAGAGCAGGTGAGAGGCTATTTCATTGGGCGACTGTGGCGAGGAGGACGGCGGTGCCGACCTCTCCTCCGCGCCCGCAGGACCGGTTCCCTTCCTCGCGCCTCCCTTCTTTCCCAGTGGCTCTTTCCATGAGCTCTCTCTTTTTGTTTGTTTACGATTGTCGCGCGCCACAATCTCTCTCAAAATGGCTGCTGCCCGTGGCCCCCTCACTACCCACTTTACGTCGCCGCTCGTTGTCATTCTTCTTATCACTTCCCGCCCGTTCGCATGCCTTGACGAAGCCGTTTTGTCTGTTGCGTGGCCGCGAAAATGCTTCCGTTGTGTGGCCGTTCCACGGACCTGCCGCGACAAATTGCCCACGATCGCAGCGCCACTCTTCCATGTTTAGGGAAGTGTCATCCCGACGGACGCACGTGACAAGTTCTACCGGTTGACACGACAAAGCCATAGACTCGTGTAGACTTTCCAAACTTGTTCGTGAGGGGGGCCACCACGTTGCGGAAGAGTTGAAACGTTGATTCCGCTTTTCTGCAACCGGCCGCACAGTCGATTCGCCGGATTGACGCCCCGTCGAACGTCGCCGCGTGTTGACGTCAAGGAATTGATTCCGGTATTTCCCTGTTGTGTCGCGGGTGGCGTCAGCATGCGACTTCGATCCCGCCCTTTGCTCGTGTGAGTCCCTGCTAAACGTCAATGCGTTTTGTTGTGCTGCATTTACGCTGACCAGAACTTCGTTTTTTGTTCTTTCAGTCAGAGAGATTCTGGACCAGGCAAGCGAGGCCCGAAGTCTAAAAAAGAACGAAGTCACGTGAGTATCTCGCGTTGCCAGTTGGGCGATCTGTGCTGTAAGCGTTTGAGACCTGTAATTGACATTTGTTTGTGCTTGCGTGGGCTCGAATCGAATGCTCTCTGTATGGCTAGGTTAATCATTGATTAGGGGCAAGTTTGCACACGAATTACGGAGGACGCAGCACTTTGACCCGTGAACTGTCTCCTTTGTCTCTGTTCAGTTCGGTCCATCCTCCCCAGTTAGCAGCGCTGAATAATAGGTGGGGTGTTTAGTGTCATTGTCAGTCAACCGTTTATATATTTGAAATAGGCCATCAGGCATGCTCATCTTTGTCCAGGGAGGGGGGTTTCTTTTTTTTTTTTAGAGAATGATGGGGGAATTGCAACAAGAATTGTGCCGGTGCAATTATTAGCCCCCTTGTATGCGGAATGCTTCGTGGATCAAACTCTGCACTACGATATCCCCACACAATGTGTTGTTAAGCTTTACCCTGTATTGGCAAGCCATTATGGAGTATGCCAAAGTCAGCTGAAAGTTGACAACACATGTCCGTGAGGTAAATAGGACAGCCGTATACAAGAAATGCTTATGGCTGTGTTCAATGCCCTAGCATGTGCATTTCCCCAGTTGAATGTCACCCGGTGTTGATGTGAGAGAATGGAATCGGGTATTTCCCTGTTGTGTTGCGAGTGGCATCAGCATGTGACTTTCTTGCAATCTAGTCTTGTTAGTCTGTGGTCAACATTTATACAGTTGCGTATGCAGCGAGTTTGTTAATTTGGATTTTGTAAAACTAAAAAATGATTTAACCAGCGGTCAACTTATCAAAAGTACTGAGAAAAAAAATGAAGTCTCTACTACATTAATTGATTTTTGTGATTAATGCATGAATCCTGCACTAATTAAAGTGGGGATGGACGGCAAAGACGACTAAAAATGCAATTTTTCAATTTTCATGGCACAATATTCCAGCGTTACTGGGAAGTGGTTCCACGAAGTGATGAGTATTTACGTGCAGAGGAAAGCCTTTGAAAATGGCCCAAACATGCCTGATCTCGCCACTACACCACACAAACTCTACCTTTAAATGCCGTTTTCTCCAAACAATATTTTTCGTCAGAAAGGAAACATTTTCTCTGAAACTGCCGAAGCTATCGATGCAATCTTTTGCGACTTTCTTCTGAATACCATGCGCCTTTCCTAAAGCAAAAGACTGTTGTTGCCATCAGAACTGCATCTTTCACAAAAGCTTAAGTACTAAAGTTATAGTCGCCAAACATTTATATTTTTAACAAAAGAATGGTCATGTCTACAATCATTATTTTGGTTTACAAGGATACCCTGGGCACATGTACATGACTAGAAGAGTTAACTAGAAATAACTGTTTTGCATACAACTTTTTTGCAAATATTCCATAAAGAATAAAAAGTCAAATTTAATTTTTACTGTTTTTAGAACGGCATTGTATTTTCTTGCCAAATTCACAAAACCTATAGTGAAATCCCCATTCAAGCAACTTGCGAAACTTTATAAAATTTTCTTAATTTGCTTTAATATATCAGAGCGATAGGCAGTACTTGTTGCACACCTGTCTGTGCTTATCAATCCCCCTTTAACATATTAGCAGCGTAAAAGCCACAAGTTCAGTCACTCACAAATTAGATCACAAAATGACCGTGGCTGAAGACCCCAAAGGAAAGCGGGAACTAAACGATTTTGCCAGAGCTGCTGAAGCGTTGGCCACCAACAGTGCAATTGTGGTAAAATTTTATACAACGACCGCGCCAAGCTGGAGACTAGCAGCCGTTCAGGTTGTTTGAAAACGCAGTTTTTTATCCTTTGTGGCACTATGGCGCCTCCTAGGATCATCTGAATTGACCAGGTTGCGGTCAAATGCGACTAGATAAATGAGGGTAAATGCCACTACACAATAAATATGTTTGCAGAGACCAGAGAAGACGTCCAAATTACCAGGTTTTCTAAATCAATGAGCTCTGTAGGTTTGCTTCCTATGACCACGTAGTGTAGGCCTTGTGTTGTACTCGTTCAGAAATTGACAGGTATCATTTACACTTATTAGTAACTACAATATGCGCAATGTACTCTTGGACACACTATCGTGTGCCAGGGGGCCCCACCGCATGATCACAGCACCACTTCTGACACGGCGGCAAAACATACTAGTTTCCTGTGGTGAAGCCTGTGCCACGCTGTGAAAGCTTCTCAGTAACCCAAGGCATTCCCACACACCCCTGCGCAGGCATTGACCTTGGCTGAGCTTCAAGGTCAAATTTGCAGAACCATGCATTTTCTATATTTGTAGCTGGAGGAGTAAAGCAGTAGCCCCAAAATCTGGTCACTCTCCAGGCAGTGGCAACCAAAGTCTGAACCATGTTAGCAGTGGCCTGTCGAAGCAACTGTACTTTGTTAAAATCCAACAATAAATACAAGCTCAGCCCCGTGAATCGTGTTAGGTTGTTTCTCTTGTAACCATAACTACTTTTCCTCAGCTAATTACAAAATAAGAGGTTAACATTGCTACTTGAAGTACTACGTATGGCACGGCAGTGATGTCATAATTTTGCCCAGAAGTGTCGGGAAGCTGAAGTTTACGACAGAAAATCTGTAAAGCGAACACCTGTCTAAATAGGCCTTTTTCAAGCACAAAGTTGCCCCGCCGCGGTGGTCTAGTGGCTGAGGTACTTGACTGCTGACCCGCAGGTCGCGGCTTCGATTCCCGGCTGCGGCGGCGGCTGCATTTCCGATGGAGGCGGAAATGTTGTAGGACCGTGTGCTCAGATTTGGGTGCACGTTAAAGAACCCCAGGTGGTCGAAATTTCCGGAGCCCTCCACTACGGCGTCTCTCATAATCAATGGTGGTTTTGGGACGTTAAACCCCACAAAATAATCAATCAAGCACACAGTGCCGCCAATGAGTGTGCAAGCGCTCATGGGCAAAGTTAGTATGTCATCGCGACGAGCGCACAGGCCTCGTGCTTTAGCTTTCCGTGTGCAGCGTGCCAGCGCCTCTCAGATGAAGTGAAGATGGCAAGGTGCAATATGTTTCTGCGTGATTCACTCATTGACTTCAGTATTGGCTGCGACGGCCTATTTCCACCTGCCCATTGTTGCACTAGCCGAGCAGCTCAGAGGCATCAGTTCGTGCTGTTGCATATCTCGATCATTTTTAAACTGTGTACTGGCTTCCAGCTCAATCAACAAGTGGCACGAGTTTTGCCGACATTGTATCGAAGTGGTTAACTGCATCCTTCCACGCATGCCCATTCTTTTTTCACTTATATATGTACACCACTCCTCTATTAAATCATTGTTAAAAGTCGACGCTCTTTCCTGTCCTTGTTTTTGCATCCGTAGTTACGCTGTAACTACTTTTAGGCTGCGCTGTTCGTATACTTGAAATAAAAATGAAATCATCCTGTAACACTTCTCCGCAGTTTGGCGTTAAACTGCCCAATCACGCCGCGAAGGTATTATATGCCATAGCGCCTTGTGAGCAGTTATTCATTGAATAAGTATGAACTCAATGTTCTACCTCGCATCCCTCCCGACAGCATGTTTTGACTACACGTATCTGTACTCAATAGCGTAGTACGAACAACTCGCGTGCCGCTCAGCTCATCCACCCATTGATACGTACGCTGACTGCATTATTCCTTTCACATTTCATGTGTATAGATACATGCTGGTGCGTTCAGACATATCTAGTGTTCAGGATTTAATAATACCCGACAAGTGGCGGCGCGTTCTTTTCGTTTCGTGCTCGCATGGTGCCACTGAGCAGCATGCATGCCGGAACAGTTGCCTCTCTCGGCGTGCACACTTTTCCCATAGTGCTTCGCGTGCCCTCGGGGTGTAAGAAACTCTTCTACGAGGCTCTAGGTGTAGGTTTGTCATGTCGCCAAAGTAGTCAAATGCAGTCGTAAATGGAGTATTCTTTGTGTGGGACAAGGACACCTGCAGGTGGAGCTTGTAACTGAAAAACCTTTATAACACTCACTTTTGAAACCAGAGAGTTGCCCACACATGTGGCACGCAGAAGACAAAGCAGACGATTGAAGAAGCATAGCGCGAACGAGAATACGGCACGAAAGCTTGTGCGTGCACATACAGTACTGCAGTGCTGGTTCCTCCACGGCACTGTAGAGGCTGTGGCTGTGCTGACTATATATCAAATTTCGGGCAATGTCATGCTAATAGTTTCTTCTTTAGATATTGAAGACTTTACGCATACGTACCACAGTTACAATATTTCATTCACCATTTGCATGTTATACCAGGAACGAATGAGCACTTCTTTTTTCAGTATTCTTGAGCGACAAAAATTTTTCATATGAAAAATGGGGCACAATTACCGGGAAGATCGCAGTAACAAAACATAGCCTTCGAGTAGGTTTCTTCTGACGAGACCGCTTGTAGAGGTCATAAGACATGCAGCGGGTTCTGAACACGGGCACTCCTTCTCACTTCGCAAGAATCTATACTCGGAGATCGCATAGCCTTGTCATCTGGCATTTGGTTTTGCATAGTAGTCTGCAGCCGTGCCTACCGTTGCTGCTGTGTTTTCGCTGGTGCGTCTGTTGTTTGTTGATGTGCAAAGGATAAAAAACAGTGTATCAACGAGCCGTCACAGTTAACAGGCGGGAAAGCACAAGAAAGGAGGACTAGGTCCCTTTTATTTTTTCGGTTTTTTTTTTACAAACACCGCCGCAAAAAGATTAGCCGCGAGGAAACTTTCTTTCGCTATGGTGGCCAACGCCGGCTATGTTTTGGAGTGGCTTACCCAGCAAAAACAATTAGCTCTGTCAAGCATTTGTCATTGTATTATGCCACCCCGCATTTTTTGGAATAAGCCTTGTGTGGATATCGACATAGCGAGCATGCTTACCTGAAAGCACATTAATACTGTGAGTAGCATTGCCATATGCGAAGAATTTTTCACAGTTGCCATTGTTGATGCAACTGCAGAAGTCTCAGACACGTCAAAAATATTTCTCAATACTCGCGTGAATTAAAGGTGTCACTCTGTCATGAAGCACGTGTTTCTGCGTGGACATGGTTCATTAAAGCAGCAGCAAATGATAGTACCGACTCTCAGAATATGCTTTTCCTGTTTACACTCAGCTGCGCTGACATACCGCCAGAGCTGTTTTAGCTGTGCCGCGTTCACGAGGTTTTCGTATCCGTAAGAATTCACAGGAAAACGGTAGTCGCGAAACTTGCTGCGTCTGTTTACGGTTTGTACGCATTTCGCGATCTCGACTTGAGTGTACAAATAGAGCCGCGGACCTGACAGATAATAAGTAACAGCATTGTCCCCAGCATGTAGTTGAAGCATTATCGCAAGCGTATTGAGGATGAGTGTCCCAGAGATCGCCCTGGTCGTTTGCATGAATAACTTCTTCAGCACATTTGTTGCATGCAAAAATTCATCGTAACGAATCGTGGCGACGTATTTTCACGTCGCGCATTTGCATATCGTACCCTTTTTTGCTGAACGGGGTCTGTCGTTCTTGCATTAACAAATTAAAATTTACACATGTGACGTAGAATACCGCAACAGCGATGAAATGTCATCACCATTCAGATACCTCTTGTTTTGATAAGGTTCTGAAAGCTAGAGCCGCAGGTCAAAAGCTCATATGCTCACTGCAGCTTCTGTTGCGGCCACCGCTCGTAGACATGCAGAAGGCGTCCAGGCGCGCCGTGCTCTGAAGCAGCTTTTGCACCTGCTGCGCCAGTTGTCACAGGATCGTAGAGGGTGATAGTGGGCTTCTGGCTGGGCGGAGCCTACGCGCTGCGACGTCACAACAACAAACCAACATATAATGACGGCACACAAAAATGGAATAGGTCTATATGTGCAGAATATCTTTAAATGGTCTGAAAATTTTTACTTTCGAATTATTAACAATGAAGAGAAAATCTAAATTATAAGCACGATTTGTAACTTTTGTTACCTTAATTGATTGATATGTGGGGTTTAACGTCCCAAAACCACTATATGATTATGAGAGACGCCGTAGTGGAGGGCTCCGGAAATTTAGACCACCTGGGGTTCTTTAACGTGCACCCAAATCTGAGCACACGGGCCTACAACATTTCCGCCTCCATCGGAAATGCAACCGCCGCAGCCGGGATTCGAACCCGCGCCCTGCGGGTCAGCAGCCGAGTACCTTAGCCACTAGACCACCGCGGCGGGGCTTTTGTTACCTTAGCAGTCTGCAAATTGCAATGATACTCAATATCAGTGCCCCGCCGCGGTGGTGTAGTGGCTAAAGTACTCGGCTGCATTTTCATTAGAGAGGAAAATGCTGTAGGCCCGTGTGTTAGGTTTAGGTGCACGTTAAAGAACCCCACGTGGTCGAAGTTTTCGGAGCCATCCACTGCGGAGTCTCTCGTAATCATATGGTGGTTTTGGGACGTTAAAAATCCACATATCAATCAGTCAACACTCATCGATGTCATTCACTGCGAAATTACATTACTAATACTGTGTGCCCCATTACATTACTTATGCTGTGTGGGGTGTTACATTCATTCTTTTGGTTGTAATTAACCATAGTGCCAAAAGTGGATCATGCTATGGCGTTGCGGTATAATAGCTCACATGCGCAATGTCATTAATGCCAGTTGTGTTTGCTATCTAACTCGTCATTCGTGTAAGTGCACACTAGACTTGCTGCAGTTCTCTGCTAAACTTTTGTTTCTTCTGCTTTTCCTCAGAGCACTAGCGAGCCACAGCAGGACTTGCGGCACGACTCCAACAAGGCCAAAAGTGAAGATGACACCTCCAACGATGCACCAGCGACACCTCACGGCAACAGCTCGAGCACTGAGACAAACCCCGCCGTATCTCCACCACACAGTCCTCCACCAGTGTTATCACCTGGTGCATCAGAGGAGAAAGACAGCTCCACAGCAACGGCTGCGTCGCGCCTTTCGGCGTCCACATCACAATCTGCGACACCGCCACAGCAGCAAGCTCCTGCACCCCAGTCCGCTGCCGTGACGCCGAAGCCGCAGCCAGCCGAAGCTAAAGAGCCATCAAGCAAGGCCAAGCCTGCTGTTGCTGTAGCCAGTCCACCAAAGACACTTGCGAGTGTTAAGAGCCCAAAAGAGGAGGAAGAAAAGTCCAAACAGGTTACTGCAGCCCCCAGTCAGCCATCATTGGAGAAAAGCTGCGAACCAGCAACACCGGTCTCTAAGCCGAACCAGGCTGAGACGTGTTTGTCTTCCCCACCGGTGCTGGAAGCTTCGAAGAAGCCCGACACTACAACTAAACGCAAGTTGGATGTGAAGCCAACATCATCTAGTCCACAGATTCAAGCCGCGGTCGTATCCCAGCAACCACCCAGCAAGATGCCAAGGTTGTCTAGGCCCATGGAGGTGCCCACAATCAGTGCAGCCAGCAAGCCGCCTCCTGTCTCTACCACGGTGGCATCGCTCATGAACGGCTCACCACCAGTGAGGGCACCCGTGCGGCCGCCGGTAGCCTTCAAGCCCATCACACCGCGCCCCGGCATAACACACATTCACCACAACCACCCCCCTGCCTCACACCTCGCAGTGCCCCCCGTAGCCGCCCGACTGGGTACCGGGCAGCTCGGACCGGCAACAGTTGCACGAATCTCGCGGCCACCGCATCTGGTTCTGCCAACCAGTTCGCCATCGCTGCATCAGGCCGCACCGAATTCTGTCAACTCTGTCGGTCCTGTAACACACCCCACTGCTGTACCCATCAGCTCCCCCGTTCCTGCTACAGGTGTCGTTGCACCCCAGCAGCCAGTGTCGTCGGCAACACCCGTTCTCAACGGGCGCGACGGCGCACCACCTCAGCCGGGCAGTGACCGCGAGAATGTCTGCAAACCAGCAGTATCAGCCGTCTCCCAAGGAAAGCCGATGCACAGTCACAATGGCCAGGCTGCGTCTCCTCCCATGCTACTGCCGCCCAAGGAAGCCAGCACAGAGCCTGCTGTAGCCGAGCCGGAGTACAGCCAGCTTGCCATCATCCCCGACTTCTGGCAGAAGCAGAGTCCAGTTGTGGACCAAGTACTCATCACGGATGTGACTGCCAACCTGGTCACGGTGACTGTGCGCGAGTGTCGGACACAGGCGGGATTTTTCCGTGATAGGAGCAACGAGCAGGCACCGAAGGACATTAAATGAGACGCGTGTGCTTCTTGACGCTTCTCGAATGAATGTGCACGTCTGCTAAAGCGCTTGTACAATAGAGGGTGGATAAGGATCAAGGGTGACCAAAGACTCAAATTGAGCACAACATGACGTGAGCATTTGTTTTATTGCCACTCTCCAAGTGTGGCACCCTGAGAAGAGCGTAGCAGTTTGTACAGTGCAAGGGCGAGAAATTCCAGACGCGATATTATGTAGGTTTGCAAGTGGCTGTAGGTCGCCTAAGTTCCATGGAAAGTTGTGCAAAATAGGCTGATCATATAGCAAAACTTCTAAAGAATTCAATTGTGTTGATGAAAAACCTTTGGAGGTTGTATTTTACCTGATAAGGTATAATGGATTCGCTTATTGGGAAACATTATTTTGCTGCAATGGATATTGAACACGAAGGTATATTATCTTGGTGCATAAGCTGACAGTATGTTGGCCAGATTCTTCCAATAGACTTACCCTCAGTCTTCTGTTTGTGTAACTGGTGGTTCATAAACCATACAGAAGTGAAAACACTCTACTTTCTGTTCATCTACATTGAAGACACGCAAGCTGCTGTTTCTCAGCAGTATTCTCCTTCTTTATTGCACTTGCGCGTGTCTCTTGTAATAAGTCGTCGTGAGGGCCTGCTGTCTGTAGAATGGGTAGCGCAGTTGCCCGCATCGTGGTTCAGTGTGGAACAGCCACATTTTTTCAAAGTGGAGCAAAGCCCGTGCTTTGAATGGATTGGAACTGAATGTGCTACTCTTTTGTTGTGAGCTTTTTTTTAACAATATACCACTGCTGGTAGGCATTGCCACATGCAAAAATAGGGTCTTCAGCCACCTGCCACCTATCCAAAGAGAGGGCATATTGTTCTCTGTAAATAATGTAAGTATACGTACCGGTTAAACTACGTTACGATCAACTGCTCGGGAAAGGTGTGGTAGAGGGCATGTATGCTTTTTTTTTTTGCCATATCATATCCCATTTGTGGTGCTTTCTGTTTGGTTGCAGTAGTAGTCAGTGCAGAGTTTAGTAAATACTACCGGAGAGCTGTTGATAGATTAGCGGGCAAGCCTAATATATTCTGTTGGTTTTTGTTTTGGTGTTGTCTTTGAAAGACTATGAAGAGTACCTGTTCACTGAACTCTAGCGTGGTATCCCAAAGGAAAAGCACGTATAGGCAAATATCAGATTGCCGAGAGCTATATCGAGTGCCTTGGGTTGCTTCCTCACCGAGCAGCGAGTGTATTCCGCAGCTTGGCCAAGTTCACCGTGCCATGACAGTCCCTGTCCTGTAACAATGATGCTAGTGCAAAAACTTGACAATAAGAGATTTGAAAAAAAGACTGAAATGTTGACATTTCAGTACATTTGGTCCTCATTGCCTGTTGGCTGAAATGAATGGTGCCGATGTCAGTGCAACAGGTAGTTCTTCATGCCTGCAGCTATGCACAGTTTGTATCGTCAACTTTCCTTTTTGTGAGCACGGCCGACATGGCCTCCTGTACAGAATCACCGTGTGCTTTTTTTTTTCTGCTTTATGTTCATTTCAAAGGACATGCCATGGTACAAAAAAGAAAGAAAACTTGTGAATAAAAGTGTACATAGACACGTGTGCATTGTACCCGGCCCAATTTCTCCAGCAGTCGTGCTACCAATAGGTGGACCGAGAGCCAGTAGCAAGTTTGAGATTGACGGGTATGTTGACAGTCGTGTGCATGTGCTGGTTTCCAACCGCAGATAAGAACATGCCTTTGACAAAACAAGGACACTGACACTAGCCTGGTGCTAACTTTTAACTGTTATTTGAGGAAGTATCGTTGACAATACGGCAGACAGGAGAGAAAAAAAGTTGCCAGAACTATAATGACCGAGCACCTATTTGTATAGCACGAAATGCGATGTTGGGAGTGATGAGATAAAGGTGAGAAGGTCTGGCACTAATGTTTGAACAAGTGGAAAACAAGTCTGAACACAGCAGCCTTGCTGAAAGCAATTGCACTTTGCCCAAGGCTAACTCCTGCAACATTCCCTATTAAGTCACTTCTCATTGTACAACCCTCCCATGCTCTTATTTTTTACGTGGTACACATTGTTGAGCTTGACACAGAATGGACATAACCTGACATGCCAATTCTGCAAACAAAAGTAAAATATGAAACAGTGCAACATGCACAGAAGTGTTTTGCAATGGTGCCTGTATTTCACGCTGCTATTCAAGACATCTGTGAAAAAGCTGGAAAAAAAAAAAAACTACAAGCCAATCATTGCATCAAGGTTGACCACTGATAGGTATGATAATTTTTCTCCAGTAGGAAAAATCTTGTCTTTTCGCAAAATGTGGGTGGTGAGGACCCACGAAGTCTTCAGTAGCCGTGAGGGATGTACCAATTTTTAATATTTGTGCGGCTTTCCCGAAAAATAGAAGGTTGACAAAACAACCACTAGAGCACCAAGTTATACATGGCGTGTATATCATGTTCATGGCGTGCATGTCATGATTTATATGCTCGGACCTGCCTTGTTCATCATGCCGATGTGTGATGCTATACCAATTCTGGTATAAATCGATCAACGTAAAGTGCACATGCGAAGACAGATATGCTCAATGTCGCACAAGTTCGCTTGGTCATCCCTTGCATTTGAAAAGAGTACATTAGATAGATAGATAGATAGATAGATAGATAGATAGATAGATAGATAGATAGATAGATAGATAGATAGATAGATAGATAGATAGATAGATAGATAGATAGATAGACAGATAGATAGATAGATAGATAGATAGATAGATAGATAGATAGATAGATAGATAGATAGATAGATAGATAGATAGATAGATAGATATGAATCTTAGAAAGTTACACAAGTTCGCCAAGACGTGCAGTATTTAAAAACAACCTCGCGCGGAATCGCACCAACACAGCTCTAGGGCAAGTCGCCCGAGCAGGCTCGCCTCGGCTAGACACTTGGTAGAGTGGCACTGGTGGAACGTTGATCGCTTTCGAACTATACAGACTTACGGCGTAGTTTACCCTCGCCCTGAACGCCACACACAGACCGACGCTGGAAAACAGGCGATGCTTATTGGAATGCGGGCCGCCCATCAATGTAATCAAACCGAAGCGATATGAAGCAAAACGTTACGCTTATGTTCGAGTCACGTGACTTCGGTTGCCGATATGCAATTTTAGTTTTCTCTGCGCGAGAGCGTGGTGGGCACGAGAGCGATTTGTAGCTACACGCAAACGGAGCTGACGTACCCAAGAAGCCGTACCGATCAAGAGCGGTGTGGCACGGGCGCTAGTGACCGCGTTCAGAGCCGATCCGGACCTGATTTCTTGATCTACGCAGACGTCAACCGAATCTCACGATCACAGAGCCAGATCGCGCTCGTCTTGATCGGTCTTAGATTGCGATCAAATGAGCCCGTATGAGGGATGGTGTCGCGCGGGCACATTCGATTCAAGATCGAATTTGTTCAGCAAAAACAAACCAAGTCTTGCCGAGAATTAACCACCGTCACGCTCGTAGAAGGCGACGACGTCCCGTAGACTTGACGTTCAATCCTCATGCATGCACTACGCAGTAAACCGACACACGCATGATCGAGGTGTTTTAGGGCGATCGGCGCGCCGTACCCGTTGGGGGACCAAGTACGCAATATGGTTGGTCTGTGTGCATTGAGTGAGCGAATAACTTATCCAGACCTGCATGTTTCCGGGCGGCATTACCGCCTAGAAGTGAGCAATCTGTAAAATACTTTGTGAAATAAAACAGCGTAAAAGATATGCGTGCGGTTATATACTCCTTATTACACCCTCAACTCCTGCCCGGTCGGGTAGCCGTGATCGTATAGTGGTTAGTACCTTGCGTTGTGGCCGCAATAACCCAGGTTCGAATCCTGGTCACGGCATATATTTTTTTTTTCATTTTACTTTTCTTTTTTTTTTTTAGTAAGCACATGCTCATTAGAAGAAAATAAAAATATTTCACGGCTACCCCCACTTCACAAAATAATCAAAAATAACAAGTATCCAAGACCGCTTTCACGCTATGAGACGCTATATCCTTTCTCCTGTGTTAATTCGCTGCATATGCAAATAATCATTTGTGAGAAGAAAGATTAATGCGAGCGACACAGCGCTGTTCAACAACGGTGGCAAAAACTAAACAAGAAAAAAACTAGATTGAAGGTTAAATATACCGAGAAAGTATTGAATATTTCCGTGTTTGACACAATATTAAGATCTAACAGACAAGAATGCCAAGGAAAGTATAGGGGAAGTCATTAGACCGAATGGTAATGTAAATGTGGAGAAAGAAAAGTGGGTGAAAAGATAACTTGTGAGCAGGAACCGAACCTTCGAATAACGCATTCGATGCTCTACCACGGCAGTCATCCCCTCTGCCACAA
Source organism: Rhipicephalus microplus (assembly GCF_043290135.1). Classification (NCBI taxonomy): domain Eukaryota; kingdom Metazoa; phylum Arthropoda; class Arachnida; order Ixodida; family Ixodidae; genus Rhipicephalus; species Rhipicephalus microplus. The sequence continues at coordinate 9,483,274 of NC_134706.1, read as the reverse complement.
TTATCAATGGTTTTTTTTTTCTTTTTTTTTAACAAGGGACCGATCTCCATCAGACCTTCGGTCTCCGATCGAAACGTCACAAATAAACAGTTTTTAGAAGCGTATATTTTTTTTTTCTACTTCTACCGCAACCAAAGCCACTCTTCATGATCTCTCTCTATCTGTGTCTGTCTCTCTCTCTCTCTCTCTGTCTGTCCGTCTGTCTGTGTGTGTGTGGGGGGGGGGGGGGGGGAAGGTCCCAGGATCCAGTGGAACTATACTATGAAGTAGAGGACGGGCAGATCGAAAACTATTTTACCAGCGAAATGTGGGTCAGCGCCAACACCCGCTCACCTTGTTATTTCTATGGATTCGCCTCCTTGACGTGGCGTAGCGCTGACCACACTTGCCCGTCGCAGCACGTTGCTTTTTTTTAATGCAGCGCCGTGCCATCTCCTTATGGAGAGAGAGAGGCCGCCCAACTTCACGTAGCCGCGGGCCCTCTTTCCCCTAGGCACTGCGCCGTGCTCCCGACCGGGTTGCAGAAATTAGGTGCCTTTTCTCATCTTCTAACCACTACCACCACCCTCTTTCCCCAAAGGCAGAGGGAGCGGCGTCGCGTTAAAAAGCAACGCTCCGGCGCGCTGTGATGCGTACGTGTGGTCAGGCCTTAATGCATGTTCTCTCAGCGCGCGGCTTTCTGACGTGGCACCATGCCCTCTCTTAGCGGTGCAACCCGGCTGCCTGACCGGGGTTTCACCAGGAGGGAGAGGTCCCTGCTATACTTCGCCTACGCATCGGCTGCTCCTGGCCTGCGGCTCGGCGTCATCGGCTTGGCAGTGCCTCGTCCCCTGCGTGCGGGGCAGATGAAACCATCGAGCACCTGTTGTGCGTTTTGCCCAGCCTGTTGCCGACAAGAGCTATCGCCAGTGGTGCCCCGTCCTCGCACTCCTGCGACCGTGTTCATCTTTCCTATCTTCTCTTCGCTTCCGTCGCTCCCTGTTCATGCACCTCTCTCTCTCTCTCTCTCTCTCTCTATCTATCTATCTATCTATCTATCTATCTATCTATCTATCTATCTGTCTGTCTGTACCTTTTAATCCTATCCTTTAAACACTCCTTACCCCCCATCCCTTGTGAGCTACTGTTGAGGTGTCTCACCAGATGCAGACGGCTACGAAGCTCACTTTTCTCCTCTTTACCCTTTTATAACCACATAATTGTAAGCGCTTCGCACACATCGCGGCTTCTTGCTCGCCGCACTTCGTCGCCACGGTCTGCCCGTGGCTACACAGAGGGGCCTTCTCTTTCCTGCACGGCACCACACGTGCCGGTCTTCAAGGCGGTTCTTTGCTTCCTTGAGGACACTGGACTAGACAACCGGCTGTAGAAGCCGCCCGCCACGTCCTTGGTCATGTTCATCTTGATGGACATGGCCTTGCTGGAGACACCAGTGTCGGGGTGCACCTGCTTCAGCACCTTACAGATGTAGATGGAGAAGCTCTCCTTCCTGCGGCGCTTCTTCTTCTTCTTGTCCTTGGTCGTGGACGCCATTTCTCTTCTTTCTTCACATCTTTGATGCCCTCTTCGCCTCCCCTGCCCCCTACAGGCGCTGAGCCCTGTTCCCAATTAGGGGCTGCAGAAGTCGCGTATTTTCCTTCCCTGAACCTCTCTCTCTCTCTTTCTTTATGGTAAGGGCGCGAACCTTCAAGCAGCGCCGTGTCATATGATGCGCTGACACGCTCTGACGCGTGCGTCTGTAAGTCGTAAGTCTGTAAGGGTGTGCAGCTGTTCAGACCAATCGCTTTGGATTATCGCTAGCTTTATACTACGCAGCAACACCTCTTTCGCTGAAGACGCAAGCTGCGCGCTAAGCCCTTTGAGTGACATATCGAGCGTCTCGCGAGCTCTGTCAAGGTCACAATCCCAGTATAGTGATAATATTATCCGGGGTTTCACGCCTCAAAGCCTCGATATGATTATAAGAAACGCCGTAGTGGAGGGCTCAGGAAATTCTGACCATCTATAGTGTGCACTGGCATAACACAGTATACGGGCCTGTGCAGTTTTGCCTTCACCGAAACGCGCCCGGGACAAAACACGCAACCTTCGGACCAGCAGCTGAGCACCGAAACCACTCTTCCGCCGAGGCGGACAAAGTAGCGCTTGCATTTATCTTGTGATAACCGTTCTATACACTTCAGGCGCACTTTTGTCGTGGACGTCGGCGTCGCCACGAGGTTCTGTATTGGCATAGGTATATGTACGTGCACATAAAACCCACAAAAGCAGTCCTGAAGAACATTTTGCCAAAATTCAGCCGCTTCAGGAACGAAGCGAACACCAACCGGGGCACTATGAGAAATTTTTCTCGATAAGGGGAAGGGGGGAGGGGGAGGTGTTCTGGCGTACTTTATGCATGTTCGTACGTGCGTTCATTACGAGCTCGTATATGTACATATGCAGATTTTAAAATTTTCGAAGGCAGAGGAGCGATGGAGGGTATTGAACCACGCGAACACGACCTAAACACCCGTGCCTCGTAAGACACAACGGCCTTCCACTGTTTTCCTTAGGCCCAGACTCACATGAAACCCAACCCCCCGTTTCGTTGTTGCTGTCTATACGGTCGCACATCTAAAAAAAGTGTGCTTAAAAATAATCAAGTTACTGGGCAATAACAGTACACCAACGCTTCACTGACAAGGAAAAAAAATAGATAAAGGCGAGAGGATAGAGGGTGAACGGAAAATGCCGTCCCTTCGCGATTGTACGCTGCTGTATTACGGACCTAGGAACGGCATTTACAGCCTACAGACGGAACTGACGACACCGCAACAAAAGGTAGACGAGCCCGCTGCAAGGACGTTTGCATTTTGTTGTTACTAAACCATCCCTTGATTACACAGCATGCACGATACCACCATCACGAATGTCTCGCAACTAGCACCGCACATTTCTTTCAACAATCACGAAATTACGTTTGCAGAGGAACACAACACGGCGCTTTCCTTATCCAGCTCAGGAGGCGAAAATGGTGGCTACACGGACGATCTCTGTAATCGTCAATCGAATGAACAATTCCTCTAGCACGTCAGTCAACGACGCCGCGCGACAATCGCGAAAAGCGTTACAAAGTTCGATCTCTTCGCTGAAATAAGTAATAGTTTTGCTCGTTCGAACAGACGGAAAACCGAGAATATATTTTTTCTCTTCCCAGTAACGTGACTGCGACAGAGGTAACACTTATCTGCGTAACAATGCACGTATTAGCTTGACTCACATTTAGAAGCCCTACGATGCCGTCGCTGGCCGATGGGGCGGACTGTGGACGACAAGCCAGACCGAGAACTCCGAAGCTCGCCCGGTTATAAAAGCACTGACGATACACACACAGCACGACTCGAGTTGTCAAAATGTTCGGACGTCCCACGAGCGCAGAACGTGGTACTACCGCCGACAACAGTTACGTTTCCCGCATAAACGCCCTTGTATCATTCGAATTCGATGGGCTTCCGACGTCCGCCGACAACTCTTCCTTCGCCGCTACCAACGCTGCACTGAAAGCCCGCCAATTTCGAATTTTTTTTCTTGCTTTTTTTCTGCAGTGCCGCGGGCGAATCATAGGGCGACTGTTATCTCATTGGTTAAATTTGAATCGTCGATTCCGCCGTTTCCCTGGTTGAGGGACAAACGGGGCGAGTTGAATGACATCATTCGTTAAATTTGAATCGTCGATTCCGCCGTTTCCCTGGTTGAGCGACAAACGGGGCGAAGAGAATGTGGCAGGCTCGATGACGCTTTTCGCGGTGTTTTCGTGCACTTGAAATGCGAGGTCGTTGCCCTCACGGTTTTTTTCTGTGTCGCAAGGGAGAACACGACTTTTTGGTGAAAGAGGCTTGAAACGCTGGCCGAGTATTCAGTGCAGTTTGGTCAGGGAATCATTTTGACTCGATCGTTATTTCGTACAGGCCATTACTTGCGCTGTTTACTTATCAACTTGCACGTAATTGCACCGCAAGTAACTGTGATAATACGTGTGAACGTTCAATAGTGCTTGCTGACAAATGTGTCCAAGAGAACGGCGAATTGAGCTAGTGTGTGGCTGTTCGTGATTACCTTGGAAGAGGGGGGGGGGGGGGCGCAGTCAAGCTGAATTGCTTGATTGCCTTGGGGAATCGCCTGAATAGCTTGACTGCCTTGGGGAATCACCTATTTTTATTTCTTGTTTTTGGCATAACGCCCTCCTTGATCAGAACATGGGGGAAGGGGGGTGGGGGAGACGGGCTTTTAGGTCTCTTGAATATGTATATTTGCAGAAATCAGTCTACTTCGATTGGCATAAGCTTGTGCATAGCGCACGTGTGTGTGTGTGTTAGTCCGTATGGTGAAGGAGGGGGGGGGGGTCCATATATAGTTAGAACAAAACGACATGACAGCTGATGGTGATGGAAGGGATTTGATACTCCCACAGAGTGCTATGTGCTTCTCACAGCGGCCTGTCATTCATATGGTAGCCTTTCCAGGAATGCCCGGGAAGTAAACAGTTGCTTCAATGCTGCATCAGGTCGGGGTCCTTGCTCGCCATTGGTTAGTTGGTTGGTTGCTATGTAAAAGTCCTGCAAAGCGCGTGTTAGCGCGCAGCGGCGTTGCTCTGCATGTAGGGACCGCCAGGAAAAGCCTCTCAGCCGCTCTTCGGGCCTCCTGGACGGACCAGAGTTGGTCCACCGGACAGGGCGGCGCCAGGATTTTCTTACGGGGTGATGGGGGAGCACTGACAACAACCGATTGATTGATTGATTGATTGATTGATTGATATGTGGGGTTTAACGTCCCAAAACCACCATTTGATTATGAGAGACGCCGTAGTGGAGGGCTCCGGAAATTTTGACCACCTGGGGTTCTTTAACGTGCACCCAAATCTGAGTACACGGGCATACAACATTTCCGCCTCCATCGGAAATGCAGCCGCCGCAGCCGGGAATCGAACCCGCGACCTGCGGGTCAGCAGCCGAGTACCTTAGCCGCTAGACCACCGCGGCGGGGCCTGACAACAAGCGAAGACTGTCTGCTGGGCACAGAGGCCGGAAAGGTACGAGTTGGGTTTGGACCAGGTTTTCTTTTGGGAGGGCAAATGGGAGGTGGAGGGCTACAGCCCGCAGTGCTCCCCCCCCCTCCCATATGCGGCCAGGAGGGAGCTATGGAGGGTGGCCTGCCACCTGGTGGAAGTGATAGTATCGGGGTTAGTGTACGTTGCCTTGAACTCCCATGGCATGTGCGCCGCGTGGCTACGCATCCGCATCCGGGGCAGGCGTCATCGCGTAATACCCCGGTATAAATAGCGTGTAGGGTGCTCAGATAAGGTCAAGTCTTCATCTGCAGTAGTATGAATGAAAGGGCCTGAGCACTGCTAAGTTCGGGTGAGACAGTAAGTGCAGGGGCGTAGACAGAAATTTTTTAGGGGCGAAGCTCCTTAATGCGTGGGCTGTGCGTCCCCTGTATGTAGCTACATCTCGTCAAGTTTTTGCAGTGTTCACTAGATGGCGGTACTGTCCCTTGTTTGTAGCTACCTCTTGTTTAGTTCTTGCTGTGTTCACTAGATGGCGGTACTCGTAGCTGATGACGAATAAAATAGGAATGATGTCACATATGGTGCGTGTCATTGGTGGAAGGCAGTCGTTCGATTTAGTGCGGCAACGTACGCGAGGGGGGGCGTTGTTATAAAATCAAGTGGGCAAAATCTACGTAGGATTCAGGGTTTACCAGGCTTACCTCCGGAGCTTCGCCAACTCATCATCATTCACTTCGTGGATATGGCGGCACATTTTACGAAGGGGGTGGGGCATCACTTTGATCTGAAGTGGGGCCGCGCAGGCAGATGTATTCGAGTGTCATTTTGTGCTCTGTATGCATGGAGAACAATTCGGAGGGAGGGGGGGGGGGGGGCTCGGTGTGGCACTTCCTGGCGGCGCCACTGAGTGGGTACACTTTTCTCGCGAGCTAAAAATATTTGGCAAGTTCGTTATACGTGGCAGACACATCCCTGTTCTTCGCAACTTGGTTGTCGCCGAGGCGTTGTCCGGAACCGGCGCGGTGGACAGTAACATGACCCCGACGAAAGCACGAGACAGACGCAAACCATCGGCCGACGAAGTCGCCAGACGCCCTGGTCACTCAGGCCGACGACGACACATCAAAAGACAGCATTGCATCCTATGTGGTAAAGCCTTTGAACAGTGGGTCGTCCTCTCCAGCGCCTTCTAGTGGGTCTCCCTTTTCATAAGAAGAAGAACAGCTCGTGCAGAGAGTCGGTCCCCGCATTCACTGTCGCTGTCGTGAATCATCGCGAAGTGTCCGCCAATAAACCTCTTAACAATTTGGTGGAGGTGCTGTGCCCTTCAAACACCTTCCGTCCGAATTCGATGCCCTTGGAGCTTCGATCCACCAATAAACCTCTTAACAGTGTAACACGAGCGACCGAAAACACCAGCAAAACGCATCCGCAGACCTGTCGTTGGCGTGTCTTCGGGAGATCGGCGGTTGAGCAAAAATTTGTCCCGTGTCTTTGCTTCAAACGGCCACGAAGCGGACAATCTTGGGGAAGTTGACAATGTCCTCTCCGAGTCTTGCGCGGCGTCTGCATAGTCAGCTCGAGCACCCAACGGAAGTCTTTTTTTTTTCACTTCCCTATAGTGTGCAGCAACTCCGTCTCTCGTTACCACGAATTATGGCGGGGGCTGCGCTGGGTAGCCGGAGATGGGACAACGGCAGAGCAGGGAGCGTGGCTGAAAATGAGGTGTAGGTGTGCAAGACGATAGTTATAGAGCGAGAACTAAACGACGACACAGAGACAAGAAGGACGCGAAAGACACGAGCGCTCGTGTCTTTCGTGTCCTTCTTGTCTCTGTGTCATCGTTTTGTTCTCGCGCTATAACTATCGTCATGCCATACCAACTAGCCCAAGCTGCCACACTTCTGTAGGTGTGCACGTTTAGTCGGTGTCCCCGCGTGTGCCCCCAATGTGACTACGGAATTGGCCAGCGAAAGACTCATGACCAGGCGCAGGCGGAGTGCCCTTCTTGTCTCTGTGTCATGGTGTTGTTCTCGCGCTATAACTATCGTCATGCCATACCAACTAGCCCAAGCTGCCACACTTCTAAGTTGCAGGCGGAGTCTTCGAGAGACCACCGGCGGACTGTTTGTGTCTTTGCAGTGTACACAGGCCGACTACAAGAGAAAACGCACTCCTAAAGACAGTCCGCAGACCAAAATCGGTGTCGCGTCTTATAGTGTAAACGCACCTTCAGAGCGCGCGCCATCTGGAGCGAGTCTTTGACGTCGTGGGGGGTGACCTCGACCTGTCTAACGTGTGCGGAAAAGCGAATCGGCATGGGTATACTCATAACTGACCGCATTAAAAAATCTCGTTAAAAGTCTGGCTGAGTGAATGGATGAGGCGGAATTAACTGCTCCCCTTTATTACACTATACAAAGGCGGGGGTGAGCAAGACACCACCCCTGTACCCGTTTTTTTTTTATTTGAAATTTCTTACAGGCCTGTTGGGCGTTGTGTAAGGTGGGGGCTCTGAAATAACATCAATCGGCAAAAAATGAAAAAAAAATGTATCATGCATTAGAAAGAAACGGTATGCATGACACAGAAAAAAATTTGGGCACTTCATACATGACACGTACATAATGCATAACACATATTCGAGCACACCTATGGGCCCTCCACAATTTCCGATTTAAAAACCATCAGTGTTAAATCAAAAATACACCTGATGATATGTGGGGCAGCGATTCGTCACAATGTTCGGCATTTTTTAAATAAATGTATATGAGGAGAGGTTGGTGCCAATGCGTGACACCGGCTACTCTTCTTCTCTTTCACAAAAGCCGACAACGCATATTTTGAAGCAATTACAAGGCTATACATATGAACGAAGCACAACGCTTACACGATGAGTCCACGTTTTTCAATACTGAGTGTCCACCCTGTATATAAATGTGTCCACACAACACAAAGTTTGTAAAAACACAAGTAATCACGCTAATTTGAAGTGTTCACACAAAACATGAAAGTTCAATAACATGTCTAAGTAGATCTTGTCCCTTAAATACTGAACTGCTTTCAGACAGGTTTCCCCCCAAAAAATCGTAGTGAAACACAAAAATACTGTTTTGGAACATACCGGTTAACAGTGACGAAGTACATTCTTTTTGTTTAGTACTTTTGAGCTATGTTTGATTCCTCAAGAAAGTGAACGACTGCACGCGCTGCAGTGGCTTGTAGCTTTCCGTTTGGCCATTGACCCAAGATTTTTGCAATTGATGGAGGTCGCTTATCCAAAAAATTGAGTTTTTGTAAAAGGTTCTTTCGAGGTACGTCATGATTTTTACAATGCAGAAGAATGTGCTCCACGTCTTCTTGAGCTTCTCCACATGAGCAGGTAGAACTGCCATGCAGCTTTCGTTATTCTATACAGGAAGGCTGTCGTCATTGAATACCATAAGCATAAATGAGAAACAGATGATGACTTGTATCTAAATAACACTTCAGACGGAACTCTTCGAGATGTGTATCGGTATATAGAGAACGCCGCAATGAAAGTCGTAGTACTTAGTTCGGGCACAGTCGTCTGTGGCGAAAATCGATGTGTCCTCTCTGACGAAAAAGTTTCTTCATTCTGATCGAGAAATTTTGAGAGTGCCCACAATGATGCACAGTACACGTAAGCTTCAGTGAACACTTCGCTCGACGGGTTACGGTGGTTCAGCTATGCTGACCCAAACGATGCGGGATTCGAACCCCGGCCGCGATGGTCGCATTTGCGCGGAGGCCAAATGCTAGCCGGCCTACTACATATTGTGCGATTTCAGGAAAGGTTAATCAACTTTAAATCTTCAAAATTACAGGTAGCCCTTTCATACAGCCTCTGCCATAGCACGTGTTACAGCGTGGGACATTAAGTCCATAAACCAACTAACTATTCATACATTGTAATTAAAATATCTGGGACTTCACGTCCCTAAACCACGGTATGATTATGAGAAAAGCCGTCCGGAAATTTCGGTTATATGGTGCTCTTTGAAATGCACTGATGTCACACAGTGCGCGGACCTCTAGAACTTGGTTGGCATAGGCGGGCGCACAATCGGAGGGGGAGGGGGGGGGGGGGGGGGGACGCGAGCTCGATATGCTACAGTTATGCTACAACAAGACGTTGAAGAAAAAAAAATTCAAGACGTTCCCTTACGGGAGCCGAAACGTCTCACTTTTTTTTTTTTTGCTTTTATCGTGGTCAGCGCCTTGCCTTAATTGTCTTCTTGTCTATTCTAGACCAGACCGGTTTCACGTCCAACTCTCAATTTCGTCCTACAGTTTGGCTGCAGCGTGCGCCGCGTGTTGCGTTTTCCTGCGTTTCGCCAATCGACAATCAGAAGGCATTCGAGAGACCGGTCCCCCAAAAGTAGAACTGAGGACAGACAGGAGGGTTCAATTCTCCAGTGCGACTCGGAGAATGCTCGGCAGATCGAAAGGAGGCGATGGACGGCCGGGCCCATCGTCGGAGCCGGGAAATGCCGCCCGTCATTGTGCGAGATGAAGGAGGCCGAGGGGGAGGGTTCGATTTGCCTCCCCCCCCCCTCTTTCCTTTCTATTCTCCGCCGCGATGGCCTTGAACCGCACGACCGCGAGCAGCGGACGGGTTGACATTTCCCACAGGCGCGGTTGGGTAGCTACGCGACGACTCCTTTCGGCGTTTCATCTTTACTCGACGGATGCCACCGATGTTCCCACGCGAGCGTATTAATTGGGTCTTCAGATCGCTTGCCGACAACGCTGCTTGATTTATTGATATGTGGGGTTTAACGTCCCAAAACCACCATATGATTATGACAAACGCCGTAGTGGAGGGCTCCGGAAATTTAGACCACCTGGGGTTCTTTAACGTGCACCCAAATCTGAGCACACGGGCGGCCTACAACATTTCCACCTCCATCGGAAATGCAGCCGCCGCAGCCAGGACTTGAACCCGCGACCTGCGGGTCAGCAGCAGAGTACCTTAGCCACTAGACCACCGCAGCGGGGATGAAGAGGAGGAGATACCGTCTGTACACTATACGAATTAAGGCGAGGGGGAAGCCACTCCGTCGTCTTTGAGCTATAGAAGTGGTAAGGAGCCTTCTAACCGGTTCGGAGTAATATTTCGGCAAACCATACACCAACTTGGCCAGTCGGGTAAGATAATAATATAGTATACGTTTCGGCTGGCTAACCAAACACCTTGACGTCATAGATTTTGATCCTATAGATGAAACACGATCCCGGCTGCGGCGGTTGCATTTCCGATGGAGGTGGAAATGTTGTAGGCCCGTGTGCTCAGATTTGGGTGCACGTTAAAGAACCCCAGGTGGTAGAAATTTCCGGAGCCCTCCACTATAGGGCGTCTCTCATAGTCATATGGTGGTTTTGGGACGTTAAACCCCACATATCAATCGATCAATCAGTCATAAATTTTCAATCAATCAGTCATAGGCGTCTGCTTGCTCCTACGTAGTTACTAGTCGGTAACATTCAAGTACACTGTCATCTGATGGAGCTAGAGACTTCAAATTTCAAGTTTCGGGAAATTTCGTTGAGTCAATGTCGGCGAAATAGCAAAAATACACTCTGAAATCCGCGAAGTTGAACATTTCGGCGCGAAATCTAAAAATGATAATTGCACCTTGATTTTCTCCTCCGCTGATACACCTATGAAGGCGAAATTAAAGACATTAGAATTCTTAGAGTACAGTTTATCGATCCAAAACTGTTCAGTGTTTCGGTTTACTGGATTGTGAACTGCTCGCATATGCCAAATAATTACTGCATCTACGTATTCGAGAAATTATTGCGTACAAATCACGTGGTCTGGTATAGCGAACCCGCCTTTCTGAAAGCCCGCGGTCGTTTCGACTCACCGTGAACGCCGTTTTCGCTGCGTTACGTCGTATATTTGCAGCACATCCGTACTTGGCGCGCTCCGAGGATCGTCCGAATGAACCGGGTTACGGCGAAATATAATCGGATTAACGAGTTTGGCGCCATTGGACAATGTATACGCTGGAAAAGACCACAGAACTCGTCACAATTATCCGGATTTAACTATATAACTACACTATGTAAATGACTGGTACCACACAGAAAAGAAAAAGCAGTTACAAGCGTACCTTCTACGCACAGGCGTCAGTGGTAGAAAGGGAATGGGGTGACGGAAGCGGATCTGGGGGGGTGGGGGGGGGGGAACTTTCCTCTTCCAAAGTTTCGCTGGTGGGAGTGCTATCCATAGGCTGTTTCCATCAACAGCGTGGGCAAGTACTGCATGACTCTTAGATTGGAGCCCTCGGTAGAGTCAATATATGTGACCAAGGCATAGCGTAACACCTCGCCCAAGTGGCAGTGAATCAATTCACGTCGCGTCGATAAACCACTCCGCCTGTATCTTTCACCGCAGCGTACCCTGTATCATAATAACTATCAACAGTGTGTGGAACGTACGCTGACGTATTCTCACCAGCTGCAATCTACGTATACGAGGTGTGATCGTGCGCGCGCATCGTGACGTTTGAATTCACGCGAAGCTGTAAGCGCAAGAAAAAATGATATTGCAGACGATAAGGAATACGGACCGGAGCGCCACCACCACGTTATTTTCCCTACAAAAGGCTGCGCAGCTCAGCGACATACCTTTGTAGGAGACAAGGACATTAGCCAGGTACGTTTGCTCTGCGATCATGTCGACATTGCGCGATGCATTTCGTCGAGCCCGTGTTGACGGGCGTCCGTGACTATAAGTCTTAACGAAATCTTCCGATAAAGAACGGTCAGGTGTGGCCTAACTGCTTACCTTAACACTCCCGCACGAGTTAGTTGCATTTGTGGACGCCACGCAATGCAAACATATTGTAGCGCTCATGCTTCACTGATCCAGGAAGGCCCAATAAGAGAGCGATTGCTATAGTTCCTTTTATACGCGATCTTCTTTAATCTTGGTTCACGCGAGAAGAGATGTTAAGCATGCCCGATGCTTGCTATAGGGCGTGTAGCTGGTGAAGTTACTATCGCGACTTACGAAAAAAATTTTGCACATCTGTCTCTTCTGAAGTTCAGACTTGTACGCGCTCGTGCCATGTACAGCCGTAAGCGACGTTCCACATTTGTGCATTATCAACGCTTCCTTGCAGCATACTCGAATGTCGCTTAGTGAACTTTTCGCTTAAATTGCTGTTACCACCACCTGCCATGTGCGTTCAGCCGCATTGGCTTTTGACAGGCGATTTCGGCGTTTTTCCTCGCACAGATGACTACCGAATGCAGTTCGTATCGCTCTGTGTGCATAATTATCCGAATTGGCTTCCGCAGGTCCTCACCCGCCCCTCTCCGCCCACACTTAGCCATGGCTTTTTGGTGGGCAATCATACTGCTGTCGTCGCAAGTGATCCTGATGGACCACACCGTAGACGCAACTTTCGACTTCAGCTTCCGATGGCTGCGTGACGGGAGCACCGTCTCAACCGAAGACTTGAACGCAACTGCGGCCGCAGTGACGACTGGCACAACCGCTTCTCGGACGACGCCCCCAGACCTCGTCACTACCGAGGATGCGTTGCTCGGGAGGAGTACGCAAATTCCCGTCGACGCGGTCTCCACGGCTGCCCCAACTTCAACCACCTGGACAACTGAAAGTACCGACCACAGCACTACGGCGACTACAGAGGCCACAGTGCCGGGCGCCACTCCCGTGTCGCTGGATGACCTGGCGCTACAGATCGCCAATGTTCCCGATCCGATTCTGCATGTGGTGGAAGACCGGCACGGATCGCCGTCCTTCGTGATCATCAGTGGACGCCATGGGTCGAGTGGAGCCGCTACGGATGCTACCACTACACCTACTACTACACCGTCAACGGATGCTAGCACTACACCTGCTACCACTACGCTGACTACGGAGACCACTACTTCACTGACCACCACTACACCTGCAGCGGAAGCCCGGAATACGCCGCCGCCTTCTACAACGGTGTTCGGTGAGACATTCCAAATGCAGTACTCCGGTATTCTTGCTAGACAACTCGTCGTTGTCTTCTAACTGGGGAGGGGAAGTCGTGGCGGGGGGTCACTGCACACAACGCGCGCTCAAGTTTTGTCCCACTCTCGCACCACGTTGCATATCGCTTCGATCCCATACAGTTGGTCTCTCGCGTAGACACATATTGCACTGCACGGATAAAATTGTGCACGTTGGAGGTAGGTGGACTGAACTTTATCTGACAAATTTCAGGACGCTCGCTAGCATGTATCCGGCAGTTTCCTTTACCTGAAACCGTTGAGGTGGCATTCAGTCCTTAACGCTCTTACTCTAAGCAAGCGCTCGCCAGCTGTTGTCTGTGTCGACAAACATTGCCGATATTGGAACTCTCCACACCGTACACGGTTCACTGCATTAACGGAATGCTTACGTCTAGCAGTGGTTAATTTGGGCACGTACAATTACGCTTGGGCTGCGAAGAACACTGGCGCCCGCATATCGTCGCAGCCTACAGTTGCAAGCGGATCGCGTGTCGGGAATCCTTCTGCGCATGCTCCGAAGTGAGCAGCCAGCTTCGCGTGCACATTGGTGGTAGTGATAAGAGAAAAGCAGGCGCCCAATTTCTGCCGCCCGTTAGGGAGCACGGCGCAGCGGCGTAAACGTAGTCTCCGGTGTTGGGTTGAATAACCTGTTTGTCCAACAGCTGAACCTGCCTCTCTTCACGCTTCGCAGGTTCCACCCTTCCGGCCGCCCCCAACACCACTTCTCCGTACCTGGTCCTGCTGCGTTATCTTCGGCCGTTAATCTTTGGCCGCTTTGGAGGCGCCCAATCGACAACCAGCGGAACAGAGTCGACCACAGCTGTTACTCCGGCCGTTTCTACCATTCCTCCCAGTCCCCGCGATCCGCCCAATTCAAATCCAGCCACCACGGAAAGTACACTTCCCACCACGGTCGCAGCTGCTACAAGTACTACCATGGTACCTACCAGCACAACCCAGCCAACCACCACGCGGACCACAAATGTCCTGGACGAAGACCTCGCCTCGTACCCAGCTGAATTCAGGGTGACCGAGCTTCCTGGCCCATTCACTACAAAAGATCCTCTCGGCAACGCAAACGCCACCTCCACCCGAACTCTCCCCACTACGCGTCAACACTCCACCCGCGGTGCAGCTTTCGACACGACCGCAACACAGACCCCAACGCCACCGAATTCCTTCGTCTCCACCACCGTTGCTCCCGGGACAACCCCGGCCCGCACCACCGTCGCACTTGCGAGCGACTCCCTCAAGGGACGAGCGTCTATTTCATCGACCACGCCCGTCCCTTCGGTTACCAGCGAAGTAACGGACGCCGACGCTCCAACCACTCGTTCCTTCGCGACACCTGCCACGGGTACCACGGTTACTGGCGAAGATCTCGCTACGCCTGAAGGTGCCACCGCCGAGGTCCCGACGTCAGCCCAAACCGGCGCACCAGGCCAGCTGGGTTCCTTGGTATCTCGTCTGACCGACGAGTCGGCGACCATGGGTAGCCTGGACGGAGTGACCTTTGCGCCCTGGCCTCGCACGACGGCGCCCAAGGCCACAGGCGGGGGCGACGACGAGCCCAAGTATCGCTACTTCTACGACCCCATGCAGGTCATGCAGATTCTGTAGGCAGTCTGCACTGCTCGCTTTTTAAACGCGTGGCGGTACTTTTTAATCCCATTTCACCGCTTCATGCGCACCGCCGCGCTCCATTACCCACCATTGCATGCCAGCGCTAAAGATGCGCAATAAAACGTGCCTACCCGAACAACACTTGCCTCTCGTCGTATACGTGTATATTGCAGACCATTCCACAGCAGCGAAAAACCACCGTCATTATAGTTTCTGGCTGACAAAATTGGCGAGACAAAAACGAGGACGGGCATACTAAAGACCAATTACAGCGCTGTAGTTGGTCTCTTATTCTCGTTTCTGTCGCGCCAATATTTGTTCACGGTCGAAGAACACAAACTCGTCCCTTCTGACGCGACGGTAACCACACCGTTCGTGGCAGTCAGCGTCCTGACGGAAACAAAGCGTTATCGCGCCCTCGAGAGGAACAAACGAGCGCGTTGGGTCTCAATCTTAAGTGATCTCAATCTTAAGTGATCTCAATCTTAAGTGATCTCAATCTTAAGTGATCTCAATCTTAAGTGATCTCAATCTTAAGTGATCTCAATCTTAAGTGATCTCAATCTTAAGTGATCTCAATCTTAAGTGATCTCAATCTTAAGAGCCACTAGTTTTGCGGGCACAGAAAGCGTAACCCGCTCGATGGGTGAAACCGAATGGCAGCCGCATGCGCAAACTATAGCCACCGCACCGCTACAGAAAGGAAACAAAGAAAACCGGACATTTATCGATGAAAGTGAAGTTTTCACGTAATACTGCAAGGTTAGCACATGTCGAGCAAGAAAAAAAAAAAATCCTCAAAGGCACAAGCGATGGCGTACATGTACGTCATTGATCCTAGCTGAATGGGTTCCTAGCTGAATGAGTGATCCTAGCTGAATGGCTCCTACAGTGCTATAACTGCGCTCTACGTGATAGGCTAGCGAGATCACTCGAGCTCGTAGATCCACCGCCGTATTTAAAATACCCGCGCTTACACCCGATTGATCAGTGAGATCACGTGACCTGCCGGCTCTAGCTGTGGCGATTTACCTAAAGCCCCTCCATCACGTCTACTGGCGCTCGGGTAACGCATGGAGGGGCTTTAGAGTTAACATATATTTGAAATGTGCGCGCTTACACTTCGTTCGTCGAAGCATGATCACGTGACCTGTCAGATCACCCACCAAATGTGCCATTCAACATCGTCAGTCTCACTGCAGGGCAAAGGCATCTCGCATGATCCGCCAATCAACCCGGTCTTGTGCTTTCCGTTGCCACATTCATACCCGCAAACTTTTAGGGGCAAAGCTCCTAAAGGCGTGGGTCTGTCCATCCCTTGTATGCACGTGACCGCCTATAGCTCCAACTTAGTAAACTGCCCACAACTTCGTCCTTACAAACATCCCACTATGCCCCATCACCGACCATAAAGCAAATACTGTTGAGAAGTAGGCAATATGAAATGCAAGATGGTCGTGTATTTGTATCCAGGTGCGCATTAGACAACCATAGATTCTCCCACTGCGTCAATCTCTTGTACGTGACCGCTAATAGTTCCACCTTTGCAAATGGCACACTACTAAATCCTTGCAAACTTCACACTACGCCCCGTCACCAATACACCACTTCACCGACCATAGAGCCGTTATAATGAAGGGGGAACGGAAGGGACATATAGCTACCACTTACAAACAATAAATTTCTTATATAAATATATACAGTGTATGCCACATCTTTGATGATGTAGTGGGCGATATTCGCGGATGGTTCACGGTTTAGAGAAGAAACCCTCTAGCGCTTTGCCCCACTCATCATCATTCACTCCGTGGATATGCTGTGATTTTTTAATGCCATCCATAGTTTCCTATATATATATATACATATTGGAGAGAACTCTGGCGCTAGTGTCTATCGGAGCTGCGACACATGGCGCTACAGCGAGCATGGAATTATAGGTAGTCCCCGGATTTGCCTAGTCTTTGTACTTTACATTCCTTTTGGCTTCGCGTGGCTTAAAGCTGAATGATCGCAGCGCCAGAGTCCCTACTAGTTAATTTTAGGAAACTCTCATGGTGGCACTGGTCGGCTGGCGCAGCGGTAACACCGGAATCTTGCCAAGTGCACGCTCCCTCTTTCCCACATGACTACTTTACGGGTTTCTTCTTGGTTAATTACCATTAATCTAAGCATGTAAAATAAGTGCGAATTTCTTTCCCCGCAATTTATACAAGTATTGCACTTACAAATAAAATATTACTTTTGTATCATTTTATTCTTATTAGAAGCTCATCACAGAAAACAACCTTCCCCTCTATCACAGTTCCGTATGTACGAATGTGACCACGCATTTGACCTATGCTTTTCCTGCAGCTTCAAACCAACAATCAGTAATGGTGCAAACGGCGCTACAAGTGCAATCTCCAGACGTCGCCATCTTTTCTTGACCAATTGAGCAACAACTAGCGCACGTTCAATAATCGGTGGGCAAGACATCTTAACTAAAGGATGCCTGAGAGAATAGAAAAAAAAAAAGGATGCTATTTGCGACCAAGCACCAATGGTTGCTCAAAACTTTTGAAAGAAAAACTGCACGCAACCTCATACACTGCTATTTTTACTTCCATGTGTTTGGCCAACTTCAGATTTTTGCATCATTTTGAAATTTCCATGAGAAAAAAAAAACTTATTTTTCATGCCTTTCACAGTTTGTAGAAGCTTCTCCTCTAGTGCATTATGGATAAGTGCACAGCAATGCGGTTATACTTTTACTTGGTATTTCAAGGTTGCGCAACTTTTCAAAAGAACATTTCCACGTAACTGGACTAGACTCTATGTAAAATTGAGTTACATGACGACACAACAACAGATTAAGCTCCATTATTAGTGCGAACTTGCATCACATCTGTGGCAAAAAAAAAAAGATGGCAACCTGTACCAGACTCTTTCATAAATCTGCAACATTAAAAGCCACCATTTTATTATTCAAAGGCATTAAAATCAAACAACACTAAAGAATCCATCTTTCCAGAAACAGTACAATTTTTGACAAACTATCTGCTCTGCTAACAAACATCATTACCAAATGATCTAGCCAATGCTCAAAGAATGAGACAATTTTGATAATGCACTTTTGCACCTTAGGCACTCTTGTGCCAAAAAGCAACAGTGAAAGGGTGCTACTGTTTATTTATTCAATAAACTAATAAAGAACCAAACTAGCAACACTGTATCGTCTATAAACTGTTGTTTCTACTACTACAGTAGTTCACAGCGAAACAATGGTGACCATGTTTTACCATTTTAGTACAGCCTAGCTAACCAAGGTGCCATTCAGGGCACCATGAAGTCCCAAATGTGTCAAACTGATCGTCTCGTCAGCTGTGATTGAGTAAGAGGGCAGCTCTCCGATTTTAAATGACACACTGGAATGACACATTGG
Organism: Rhipicephalus microplus; assembly: GCF_043290135.1. Classification (NCBI taxonomy): domain Eukaryota; kingdom Metazoa; phylum Arthropoda; class Arachnida; order Ixodida; family Ixodidae; genus Rhipicephalus; species Rhipicephalus microplus. The sequence continues at coordinate 9,465,137 of NC_134706.1, read as the reverse complement.
AACTCAACAATCGCACTCATTGCCAATGCACAAACACATTGCATTGACAATGTGGTTGCAGGTAAGAGAATAAATACAGCATACTGGCAGCAAGAAAGCATGCAAGCACACTTATCAGCATAAAAATATCGCTCACACATCAGCACTACACTGCTCACATCACCAAACCTAAACACTCTAGGAGCAAACAAACTAGGGAACACCCCAGCAAATTCAGCAAATGACGACACAGCGGGAACAAAAGGAAGTAGATGCTTTAGCATCACTTGCATAGGTGTGCGCTTGGGGAGTGGGGTAAGGAGTGTTGGCCACACACCGGAATTGTTGCTATTGGGTGCCAACCCGTCCTCATACTTTCACTCAGTCATACATTATCTTTTTCTGATGTGTAACGTTATGGCTAGGAGCGTTTTTCTTTTTTTTGCAATAATGAGAACTGAAAGCATCTGATGTTGCATTCAAAGAATTACAATATTCTCGTGTTTCACCACAACATTTTTGTGACAACCTTTGAGAAAAGAGTGCAGTATTTAAGGGACATGATCACCTTTGACATTTTAGTGAACTTTCATGCTTTTTGTGGACATTTCAATTTGATTTGGTTAATTTGATTGATATGTGGGGTTTAACGTCCCAAAACCGCCATATGATTATGAGAGACGCCGTAATAGAGGACTCTGGAAATTTCGACCACCTGGGGTTCTTTAACGTGCACCCAAATCTGAGCACACGGGCCTACAACATTTCCACCCCCATCGGAAATTCAGCCGCCGCAGCCGGGATTCGATCCCGTGACCTGCGGGTCAGCAGCCGAGTACCTTAGCCACTAGACCACCGCAGCGGGGCGATTTAAATTTGCGTGACTATTTGTGTTTTTGCACTCAGCAAAACACTTGCGCACTGAGTCCAAGTTACGCACTATGTACCTATGTACTATAACCTTGTGTTTGTTACCTAATATGCGATTTCGGCTGTTGTGCAAGAGAAGAGGAGTAGCGGGCGCCACGCATTGGCACCAACCTATCCTTAAGTACATTTAATAATAATAAAAAAAACATTTACTTCGCACCTTTACCCAGGACACCTGGAAACCGATTTCAGGTCTTCCCGAGAAACACTTGATTGCTTCCTGTTCATTTTTGCATCCACTGTGAATTGTGCTCTTGTGAATGATTTCATAAACAGCTAAACTGTTTGGGAAATTGTTCCTCATGAGTCAATGCAGAAAACTATCACCGCTAAGAACGGGTATGCACCACGAAAATTGGGTGAATCCTCACCATAGGTGCACTAACAATGAAGACGGCAACGGTTAACCCAGCAAATGGCCAGTGACGGCGCCGAGCTGAAGATTCTAAGCATGTACAATGATGATACTAGGGAACAGAAAAGTTTACGATGGCTGCGAGAAGGCCTTCGAAGAGATGGAAAGCATACGCCAACAACAATGTGCCCGTGCCGTATCTGTGACTGTCTGTGGTTTAACTCGTACTTCTATGCACTGAGAATCAACGTAGAAACATCCCAGCAAAAGCCTAGCAACGATCTCGAAACAACCTGCATCACCTAGCTAAGGCCTAGAGACAACCTACAAGCAACTGGATTTTTCTTCAGAATCATTGAGCTTTGCAGTTTCAAGTCTTGTAAGACTTAGTGCAAAGCTTCGAATTTTTTTTTTCCATACTTGATCAATGAGGAGGTGGGGGGAGGGGGGGTGGCACTTGGTCCTCCTAATCAAGTGCCCCGCGCATACCTACGACAATTTGCCATGTGATAGATTCTGTTGTCAATCTACTCGTTACAATATGTGGTTCCCTTTAGTTTCGTTGTTTTTCCATTACAACCGCGAGATTATACCGTACTTAATGCTTGCTTTAATTGTGGAATATTGGTGCGAAAACTTTGCATAATTTCGAACAACGAATAGAACAGCATTCTATTCGATTTAGTTCTCGAGTTAAATATATTGCATATCCAGACTCGTGAATATTTTCCAAATAACCAGCTCCGGGAACAAAACACCGAAGGTATAAAATGTTGCAACAATAGCGAACGGTTCATTTATCTGTGTTGCGTTTGCGTAAATTGTTCTTGCAGATACAATATTCAAGCCCAATGTTCGCTTGATTTTGGTGCTAAGCGCCGTGCTGTAGTTAAGTAGGACTGACAGTTGGGCACATCCGTATGGACGCATTGTTTTAAGAAGCACATGAGAGAAGACAAAAAACCTGATGTGTTAATGTGGTTAAAAAGTCTTTACTGCTTTACGCGTTTCATTTCATATTTAGCTCATATTTAGCCGTATGTTTAGTATTTTCTTGAACATTCTTTTCTATGTATTTCTATGTATTAGTATATGTTTATTTGCTCGCTCTCTTCACAGTTGATTTTTATGTAGCGCCAGGCATCTTAAAAGAGCTGAAAACAACATTTTAAACGGTAATTAGTAAAGTTAAATAATTACCTTTTTAATTAGTGCACTTAGGCAGCTTAGTCAAATATGAGAATTGAAGTCCTTCATCTAAAGAACCGATTGTCGCTTTGAGATTTTGGAAAAGCGACCTCTAGTAATAACTGAGAATTAATTAAATTCTCCCCAATGCTGCGGCAAAACCGAAACCGAACGGGAAAGAAAGCAGCTGAAATGAGGGAGCTATCAATTGACTTCGTTGTGTGAATTTGTGGGCTGCGCTCACAATAACAGCATGCATGATGCACATACGTTAACAAACAGGGAAGAACAACACTTCTGTAACCGCTGTTTTGAACAGTGAAGTCACTGTAGTCGTCTGCTTGTTGTACTCATTGCTCCTTTGGTTTCGGTATTGCACAAAATTTAGAAGAATTTCATTATTCCGTAGTTATTACTAGAGGCCACTTTTCCAAAATCTCGAGATAGCGATGAGCTCTTTGCATCAAGAACTTTATTCTCTAATTTGACTTAACTGTCTAACTCCACTAATCAAAAAGTTAATTAATGTAACTTTCCTAATTGTGATTTGAAATGATGTCTTCGACCCTATTGAGATACCTGCCACTACAGAAAAAGCAACTGTGATGACAGCGAGTAAATAACATAATTTGCCGATTTTTAAACAATGTTGAACATTTCTTGAAACGTCCTGTATATGTCCCACTCTTTCTGTAACACTTATGAACCATGTCACTAGTGTTTTCGTGATGTTATAATGAACATCAGTTTCTACTTCAACTATGTACTTGTCTAACATATTGCTTCATTTGAACAACTGAGCATTTGAGCAGCTGAACACCTGAGCAACTGAACATCACCAACTTTAGGCCTTCCATTACATGTTCACTGTAAGGATCACTGCAGAAGCTTAGGATAACAAAGAGGTGAACTGGTTGTCCAAGCTAGCTGGTCGGTATTCATGCTAAAAGGACACCAGAGGCATTTGTAATGTCTGAAATTCTCGCTGGTGTCTATGTTTGCACGCCCTGTCTCTCTTGCAAGATCACTGTAGAAATGTGCATAGACACTAGCACCACACTCTCTTTCACACTGGAAAATAAGAATGTCACCTGCCACACACTTATCTACAAGACTAACTACACTAAATGTAACCAAGAAGCACAATATGAAAATGAAAACATTGTGGCTGATGCCATTTCGCGCGCACACACTGCTTTCCACAGACACTGTGGCCGACAGGCACCTAACCCGAGTTCTAACAATTTCCACCCATGACTTCTCCACTCAGCAGGTATGGGAGCTAAAAAACGTTGCATCCTATATTAGCACCACAGGCCAGCCAAATACACGAAACTCATGCACATTCACTCAACAAATGCTTATTTTGCTCATAGCCCCCTCGAACTATGACTCAGTGAAACTCAGACTCTCAGGCCAGTTTGAGTATGAGTGATTCAACTCGTGAATAAGCTTGCTGACCTATGACAGACGTCGCCTTCATTCTGACATGATCCTCTAGAGGAGATCTCACATAGTAGTAAGGACAGGTGACTCACAAAAACAGACTTTCAACGAGTGTTCATGTAGAAGAAACTGAGGAGCATAGCAAGGTAATATGCAACTCCTGGTAACCGAAACTGGCTCACAAAAAAAAGTGCTAAAGATAACATACATAGTGCATTTCATTATTCAACATTAATAAAAGGTTTAATTTTTCCTAAAGCACTTGCAGTGATATTATTCATATTCATTACTCTCAGCATATGTTAATTAGTTTTCTAATTATATACCATCACTTTTTGTGCAAGGCCATAATAAAAATAAAAATAGTAGTATTTTTATTAATTTTGTCCCCACAGCACCAATTAAAATAAAGGAACAAGTAGAAATACAGGCAAATGAGACGAAGAAAGCCACACGCACAACATGACACATTCATCAGAATTATTTTGATTTTCGTGGACAGATAAAAAAAATGCTTTCATCATTTATTCAACATTCTTACTCTATGGAGTATTTAACTGTGCCTCAATATTGTTATTTTCTGGCCTCCTATTTTCATTTTGGCAGTAAATATTGTAGGTGAAATACTTATTATTTCAGTAAATCAGTGACATCGGCCAAAACTAATCACTGCATATTGGTGAAAAAACGAAAGTTTCATTACAAGTAATAAACATAAAAATGAAACTGTGTTAGCATAACTGAATGTTGCATAAATAATGTTTACTAGCAATTCAGTACAATTATAAGTGAAACAGTATATATATATTCAAGTCGTTCTGCTATAGCACAGGCGTAATATTCAATACATTCACTCAGCTCATAAACTTCACCTAACTATAGAACAGCTCACGTTCACAAGACAAATTTTGAAACATAATTCAACTTCGGAATTGTTTTAAATTATATTAGGTTATCAAAAATTTGAATTATTTTAAGTTATTTAAAGAAAGAAGGTAAAACTACCCCCCATCTCGATCGGGGAAATTGGGGCAAAAAATGCTTTCCATGGGTGGGCTTCTATCTCCCTTTTGCATCGCGCAATGCTCCCTCCTAACATAAGTGTTCAGTTTTATTACAAATAGTAGCCAAAACTGCAACATTGTTTTCAGGCAAAATCGGCGTGACATCTTTCAAGTTTTTTTTCAGGTGTTCATCAGCCTCCAAAATGGCCCATAAAAAAGTGCATTAAGTAATAATAGAAACGTGCGTCAGGAAATCAATTTTCTCTTAGTCGGAACTTTAATGAAATGTGCAATTTCCTATTGTGCACCTTATGCATTTTTCGGCCGATCGCTTTTAGCCCTCCGACACAGAATATTTCGATGAAGCACCCACTGCAATTATAGGGATACCCAATTGTATTTTTGCAATGTTGGTAGACCACATTTGTATGCTTCGATTCCGTTCACATTGGGCAAGCATTGGCATGTGGCCTATTGGTTAGTACACTCACTTCTGGACTGGGGGTTACCCAGGTTCATTTCCACCCCAGCCCCAGAACGAAGATTTATTTAGTATTATTTGTTATTTGAAGGGCGTGCACTATCTGTTAGTGAGGAGGGTTTTTGGAACAATGTCACCAGCGTCACAAGCCAGCAATACAAGCTTTGCTTAAAAAAAAAAAAAAAGAGCTCCAAGCAAGACACAAAAAAGTAGACACACGAATTGCCCAGCACATTTTTTTTTATATAAGTGTAGAAAATTGAGCGGGTTGGTTTGTCATACTTGAACTGATGTAGCGCATTACGGAAAAAAAAAAAGACGGCCGAGCAGACCAGCACAAAAGGACAGAGCATTCGATTCTATCAGTCTGTTTGGCCGTTTATTCTTTTCTGTAATGGGCTATACCAGTTCAAATACATTTTTTTTTCACAGCAGGACCTCCATCAAAACAGTGATACCATAGCCAAGGGCATCAGTATCTAATTCACTCAGCCAAGCTACTATTTTGCTGCTCAAGGAAGGAAATATAAAGATAACAGGTTCGCTAGCACACAGTCAAACCTTCATAAAACAAATTATCAGTTATGGCAAAGCAAATGAATTATTGGTCTTGCCAGTCACACAGTGATAGAAACGCACGTCAAAAACAAATTTTCTAATATAACGAAGCTACTATTCGTGACACACATGACTTCGTTGCCACAAGTGTTTAGTGCAGTTGGACAAGCAAGGGGATGAAGCGAGATGTGTTACGAGAAAGCATTCAGAAAGCCAGTTTACACAAACCAGACACAAAATTAAGACTGCCTTCATCATATACAAAATAACACACCGAAGAAGAAAAAAAAGATAGCCTGAATTGAGCAAGGAAGCACGAACTGGGGCTAATGAGCGCTACTGAATAACTCACGGAATAATTGACATACAACAATGCTTGAGCTGTTTTCAACTTATAGGTGTTAGCTTTCAATCTGCCTATCGCACTCAAATATATGCACACACTCACACACACAAGAATTGATATGTAATGTTTAACGCCCCAAAACCACAATATGAGAGACGCCGTAGTAGAGGGCTCCGGAAATTTTTGCCACCTGGGGTTCTTTAACGTGCACCGAAATGAATTCAAATACTGTAATATTCGTTAGCATATTTAAAGCTCTCGAATATTCGCATAAACCTAGTAAACACCCCGAGAGAAAATGCCCCACTCACTTTTTCGCACGGGCGCTTGGGCGAAAAAGTGACAGGAGGCACCTATTTTCAGCGTGTACGCGCGCGCGCGTCTGTGTGTGTGTGTGTGTGTGTGTGTGTGTGTGTGTGTGTGTGTGTGTGTGTGTGTGTGTGTGTGTGTGTGTGTGTGTGTGTGTGTGTGTGTGCATATGATTGAGTGTGGTTTTTTGCTCTCTGAAAGAAACTTACAAGACCAATCCCCAAGCTACAAGTGCTTCTTTGCCATTTTGTGATTCGACATTTCCGTTCATGCTACAACCCAAAATTGAGCAAATCCAGAGGCACACGACCTTCAAATCAATATTAAAAAGGCAACAAACTATATTAAAAGCAGTTCACTATGCTAAATTGCAGTGACTGAAATAGAAATTTCTTGAACATGGGAAGTGTAAGTGGATTTCAATCGATAGGCAGAGGATCTTCAAAATTAGAACAATTGCGGCATATGTCATATCTCGATCACTTCTTGAAGAAGTCCTTCAACATTCTAGACAGGAATCAACCTCGTATGCAACAAATTGAACTGTTCTCTTTCTGTTCTGTCACTGAAAAGAGAACATTACCACTGCCAAGTTGTTCGTAAGCTACATCAAACTAGGCAGGACTCTGCGGCGTTTAGCTAAAACTGCACCACTACTTGATCTTAACAGTGAAGGGATTCTGAACCATCCTAGGCCTGAGTGAAAAATAGCATCTTGCGAAGAGTGAACACCGCGATTCGGCAGTCGTGCATGATATGTACAGTGGAGCCCCCTTATAACGAACCTGAGCGTGACGCGGCATCCGTTCGCTGTATCCCGAAGTTCGTAGTAAATGAAACACAGCTTTTAAAAAAGTTGCGAGTGAAAACACAAACTTTTTTTTCCCCAAAAAGTCCAAGATGCACGTGTTTCAAAGAGCAGAAGCGATAAGGACGATCTCGAGTTCATTTAAAATGGCAGGGTGCTCATTCGCCGAGGCCCGTTGCATAAGCTCCATGAAGCACTGGCTCCAAAGTTTTGTCGTTCTCGCAATCCAATCGCCCCAAATCGCTCTTGCCACGTACTTCATTCACAATGCCCCAATCCGTGCACGGTTCCCCGGTGTCGGCATCATCATCGGCCGTAATTAAACCATCGCAACAGAAGTCCCACCCGCTCTCCCAAGTCGGAGTCGACGACGCGCTGCCACAAATCGCCACCGCAGTGGTCCTGTTCGGAAGCTTTAGGCTCCGCATCGGGCCCGACGTCGACAACGAAGTCGGCCTCGCGAAAACACTTTCACGTGCATGTAGCCATCACCACCGCCCCCGAAATATTCATCATCTCCACAGCTGAATACCGGAACGCCCGAAGCGGCAAGTTGGCTGCCAGGTGGTCAACAGTTATGAGCAAGCACTCCGCAACACGGCACCTAACGCACGGATTATGCTCAAGCCAAGCTGTCACATTTTCGACGTTTTGTTGAGGAACAAAAAAAAGCATGCAAGTGCTCCCGTCTGCCATTGTGACCACACACAAGCACACCAAGAGCGAGCAAGACGCGCACACGCGACACACATGCCAAAACGCATAGAACAGCTCTGGGCCCGTTTCCAGTCAGAAAACGAAACTAATTCGAGTCAGCGTGGCTGGCGTTGGTGGAGACAGGTGAAGGGGTTGTGATCAAGAGAGGAGAGCAGATATGCAAGAGAAGGGCAAGGAGTTGCGATAGAGTGAAGGAGGGGAGGATGCAGCGGAGAGTGACCTTGAAAACCAAAACATACGGGCAGGAGGCAGGTTGGGTAGCTTGCTTGAAAGGTCCGCGATACTCGCACGTAGAAAAACTTGAGAGTGCCTGCGCACACAAAAGTCAAAGCATGGCCGCCTAGATCAGTGCGCGCGGTGGTGTTCGAAGAATCGGCGGCCGTGGTCGAAAAATCGTTTTGTTGCGCCGGCAGGTTTGCATGGCCTCACAAACTTTGATATTTCGCGAGTCGTTCCGCGCAAATTAACAGCGTTTGCGCGCTTCCGCATGCGTGCGGAAGGCATGCTGAGTTGAGTGCGGTGTGAGCGAGAACAAGTCCTAAACACAAAACGAATCGCAAATTAACAGTGGGTGGGGTAGCATACGTGTGTGCACTAGACGCAGACTATCGAATACAGTCAGTGGCCAACGATGTTGGCAAATGGTTCGGTAACTCCAGGCCGGCGACGCCAACGACAGTACCGGCGATCAAAAACATGGTAGATGGCCAACCGGTCTTCGAAATATCGGTGGCAGTGTGAAAGCACGGGCCTCGTCTGGCGATGCGGGGTGCTCAGAGTAGTGGGAAGACAAAGGACGGAGGGGTGCGTAACAAAAAGCAGTCGGGGCATGGAAGAAGGAAACAGCTTTCCTTCCTTCAAGGGTTGGGGAGAGCGGCAACAAGAGGGTCGCGAAGACAGGGTCGGCGTTTAACAATAAGAATGTATGGGCACCTCGCCGATGCCTGATCCCGGGTCGAAAGTTGTTTCCCGGGAAGTCGGCAGACCGCCGACTACGTTTGCTATAGCCGATCAGCAGCGCTCGGAAATGTTCGTTGTAAGTGCGATTTTGTGCCATTGAACCAATATATATTTTCACGGTCACGCGGATATTGTTCGTTTTAAGTGGGGCCATTACATGTGGTCTCGACTGTACAGTTTACCAGCGAAGTGCAAACTTGTAACTCTTGTCAAGTGGCCTCTCTTGACGCAGAGACCCGTTCTCACTCTCATTAAAGGTGCCAGTATTGGCTCTATTCTACCATTTGGTAGAGTAGGGCTAAAGGTTGATAACTAAAACAAAAAAGCGGCATTGGAATCAGACGTACTTCTTGCTATGGTGCTACGCTCTAAATGTGCTAAAGTTAGGCAGTAGAAACACTAGCACATACCATAAGCATACTGAGAGTGATTGACGCACTTCATGGTGTGCATTCAAGTTCGTGGTATGTAATGACATAGCTCCTTGCCATCCACCCACGTGTAGCCTTCAGAGCGTTCGTCAGGAGGAGATAATATAAAATTCTAAATGTGCGCAATAAATTTGTAACTCTGCTTCTACTGGCCACACTGAAAAATATTTTTACAGCAGTAGATTCCTGAGGCCATAAACTTCGATACTGAGGTCATTTGATGACTACTTGAAAAAGTGCTTGATGACCCCTTTAACACATGCTTTTAGGGCTTTTTACTCCGATTCATAAGCACAAAATCTCTCATTCAGTGCAATACTTTCTTTGTGTTGCACAAAGATTGCGAAGTGGGCATATGCGATAGAAGATTAAATTGACCTCTAAATTTGTTTGGTTCTACCCACTAATTTTGTCAGTTCAGACATTAATTCTCCATTTTCTAGGAGTTTTCCTCCAGTAACATCCCTATGATAAAAAAAAGAAGTCGACTAAGCCTGTAGATCTGACGAGTAAACATGTGGTACGAAACATAATAAATCTACTACTCCCCACGCAACTCCTCGTCCGACCTAGATCGTCACGTACGCACAAATTGGAAATACCTACTTCTCGACACTTCGTCAGATTCATTTGAGCGAACCTACGGCTGCCACGCACACAAAAGTTCTCACGGATACACTTCTGACTTCCCAAAAGGCCTACTGCTGAAAGTCCCCGACCTACAGCCAAGGGTCGGGGTCAGTGGAGGCAGACCGTCTCTGGGATCTCATCCAATGCGTAGTATTGGTGCTCGATGTTGTCTTCGCGGACTTTCACGACACGAAGCCCGTGGGTGTCGCAGCCAAGCTGCGCTCCGATGGCAGAAGTCACAACCAACTCCATGTCCTTGTAGAAGCCGCCGGCATTGCGGTGGTAGTGGCCGCAGAAGATGGCCCGCACACCTTCACATAGTGGGCGGGAAAAGAAGTTTCTCATTGAAGAACAAAAGTGGTCATACGAATTACTGAAAAGAGCCGAGCAAGCGCCCTGCTCCATATTTCAAGATATCTGAAATAAGTGCCAAATAAATACCAATTACCATTTTGGAGCCGAGCGAGAACCCCCTTGGAAATCTGGTTGGATTATTCTTCACCGTAGAGCGGGGGGGGGGGGGGGGGGCGCTTGCTTGACATGCTACTGTAAGCTCACCTCTAAAGCTATTTCATGGGAACCTCACGCACACTCCGCGGAGTCAGTGAATTCAGCCTAAAAATTTGCACGCAGGCTACTTCGTAGGATTCTGACTTGGAAGTGACAAGAGAACTTCAGCTCCTCTTCCAACTACAGAAATGTGCAAATGATCAGCACAAACGGTTACGGTGATTGGAAAAGGTGCTCTCGCAAACAGATCTCCATGCCTAATGTAATGACCCAGACAGCGTATACGCCTGCCTGGGCAATAAAAAAAGAGCTTTGCTTGTATGAATGATATTGCAGATGAAGCCTATTATGCAAACACAGTGTGCATGTTGGAATTAATGAGAATAAATGTTTATGATTCAGTTGACTACCATAATCATTAAAAAAATAATAGATGGCATGCTGGAGGCACTTGAAAAACTAAGACTGAGACTGCTTAAAGATGGGGTGCTTGATGTAATCACACACGCGCTGAAGTTTTGTCCAACAAAGCTTTGGCTATGCTGTCATAGAAAGTAGTTATACAGTGTGCACCAGTCATCATAATAGGCATCATAATAGACATAGGGATGTACAACAGGCGTGCTATTTGCATCAGTGTTCCAAATCCTGTCGATTATAATCAAAAAACACCAACCAGCCAACTAGAAGTCCTCTTGCTGCAAGTACTAGTACAACAAAAGCTCGCTAATTTGACACTCATAATTTGAAAACATGAAATAATTTGGATGCATTATTTGGACCCGGCCAGCATATGGATTGTTTGATGGCAACAAACTCTTGTTAATTCGGACACATCTGGCAGCAATCCGATCAATTTGGACATTTCTTGGAGCACGCCGAGTGTGAAGCATTGCAAATGTCTGACGCGAAGGTTGCGGACAGCCGAAACAGCTGTGGGCTTTCAGAAAACCACCAAAAACGGCATTATTGGTAAGCAGTAAGGGACAACTCAGAGAAGATTTAAGATTAAGACATGGGGGGATCTTCAGCTATGTTCACATTGCGAACAAAGTTGTAAATGACAAAAACTGCAGCTTTTGCATGGTTCTTGTACAAATTAATGGCTGTATTTACAGATTTTTCGAGAAAATGAAAGAGCATTAATGAAATAGACATTTACTCGATGTTTTCATGATAATTTGATACTTTGGATACCTCGTCATACGATTAATTAGGACAGCTTTTATGGTACCATGAAATCTGAATTAACGAGCTTTCACTGTACTTCCCTAGCGGCAACCCCTCCACCTGTCCTTTTCACACACACGCAATGAAAGAGCCATACCGGCCTTGTGGAACTTGTCGAGCATCCGTAATCTCAGTTCGGGGTCGAAGTTGAAATACATCTTGTCCTCGTCAAAGTTGCGCACGAACCAGGGGATGTGCTGGAAGACCACCACGTGCTTGGCACCCGTCCGCTGCGCTTCCGCCAGCTGCTCGTCCAGCCACACTTCCTGCTCGTGCGCCAAATCTGGCACCTGCACCATACAATGTTCACTGGCAATGGAATACAGTAGAATCTCCATGACACGAGTTCGAAGGGAGCACAAAAAATATTTGTATCATCCCTAATTCGTAAAAATAAAAAACAAGTTATGGGGACACTAAAGAGGAAAGATGACTTGGTATAGATTGACAATGTGCACTCTGAGAACTCTAATGCCATATATTTTACTATAATAAATTGATTATTAGCAGAGAGAATCAAGGTTAAAGTTTCATTTTTAACTTTTGCACCCTGCGCATGAGGTAAGAAATTTTGAATCTCTGCGCATGAGGTAAAAAACTTGAAAATGTATTTTCGGTATTTTTGCGGCATTGGCTCAACGAAATTTTCTAAAACTTCAGGAGGGCGCTGTGATCGCCAGAGCTCATGGACACGTTTCGCATGGACTCTGCATTTTCACCTTGCTGCATCGCCACAAGTTCCCTTTTCTACGTCTGAACAGTGACCCAACGCTCCAAGACGACACCAAGCACTGTTGGAAATCACCACTTCACACCGGCAAGTCGTTGTTTTGCTGCTGTGAATGCAACGCACCATGCCTGACTATGCTAGGCCGCCGTGCTTACCCTAACTCCGGCGTCGTTGCGACAAGACGCCGCCTTTCTCTATCAGCGTTCGCTTCCAGAGCGCGTCCCAGACAGGAAAATGGAAGTTGTCGTAACAGGAACGCCAACAACTGATGAAGAACTTAATGACAGATCGTGGTCACATACTGCGTTGGCCATGAAACGCCGATATCGCCGTCCTAATCCCGAGCGCAGCTCAGACGCGCTCAGACCTCCGACAACCAACGCGGCAAGCCGACTCCTTGCCGTGCACGACCACCGCCCGCTCCAAAGCGACGCCCACTGCCACGGTTACCACCGGAAGACTACAAAATAGTCCTGCGACCGCAGGGTTCATTACACCTAGCCGATCTGGGACCAGCCCGCCTCTCTGAAGCCTTATGCGCCGCTGCCGGATTCGACTCACCCGAAGTCCTTCACACCGACCAGATGCGCATTCACCCGACCAACAACACTATCACTGTCATCATGCCTGATGTGAACCGTGCAATGGCTTACCTGAAGATTACCCAAGTGAAAATTGCCGACCAATCTTGTGCCATGGCTGTGTACACCCCTGCACCCGACAACTCGGTTAGAGGCATAATATTCAATGCGCACAGCTTCGAAAGTGATGACCAGATTTTCAACGAGCTTCGCGCCCGCAATCCAACTATCGACATCGTAAGCGCTCGGCGACTGGGAAAGACTAGACATTTCGTCTTAACCATCGCTGGTCATACCCTACCCAAGCATGTCCGCTACCTTGCTTTCACGCTCTTGATCTTTCCCTTCAGAGAACGGGCAGAGGCGTGCTTCAATTGCAGACAAACTGGTCATAGGACCGACGTGTGTCCGAAGCCGAAAAAGGATAACTGTCGTCGTTGTGGCGAAAGCCACCCGCAACCTACCGACAGCAAAGAACTCAGTTGTCCGGTGCAATGCGTCGTTTGCAAAGGCGGCCACCTAACCGGCAGTCACAACTGTAAATACCGGTTCCTCAAAAAGAAGCTTCCAGGAAACAAGAGCACTGACAAAGCAACTCAGCACCTTTCCGACTCCCAGACCGAGGGTACTACTACCGACAATAAGAACTGTCAAGAATCTTTCCCGCCGCTTGGGGGAAGGAGAACCAGTGCTACCGGACCTGACAACGGGGCCCGCTCCCGATCCCTGTCAAGGACTCGGGATCACCACAACAGACTTCCGGCCGTCCCACATGCAAAGAGTGTTGCTTGGCAGACGGACAAGCAGCGACAGCCGCAGACACAACCCTTCGAAAACCAACAGGTGAGGGAGTTGGCAGAACAGGTCAAACTATTGCAACAACAATTGGCTGCCGCTAATGATAAAATTAAACAATTGGAACGCAAACAAGCGCCCGCTAGCGCCACTATTACGAACAGTACCGAACAGATCGTGGCCTGTGCCGCGCAAAATGAAAACACTGCCACAATGGACGTAGACGCGGTCAGGGGCACGAAACGTAAGGCTGCCGAACCAACAGCCGTAAATACCACTACAGACCCGAACGTCTCACAAATCAATGATCGAATTGAAAGGCTAGAAATTTTATTCGACAAAATGTCTAGGGAGCGAACAACTCAAAACCAACAGCTCACTGAGAGTATCAGTGCCCTTGGTATGGCTCTCACTAACCTTACAGCTCGCTTAGATTTGCTTCCCACTCTAACCGAGAGTGCAGCTGCGGCCAGCGTAATCACATCACAGACACCGTCCTCAACTCCCACGCAGCCCATTGCTCACAAAAGTCCCAAAATGCCCTCGACCCAATCTGTCAGGGCAACGCCATAATCACGAAAAGATGGCACACGCTACTAGCATGCTCTTCTGGCAGTGGAATTGCAGGAGCTACCGCAAGAAATGGGCAGCTTTGCAATTTCACCTCCAATCCACCGACCAGTCCCCTGATATAATTGCGTTACAGGAGACAGGCTATCCTGCGAAACTGTCTGGATATGCCGCATTCAACGAATTTACCACTGCCAGTAAGCAACCGGCTACTGCCATACTGGTGCAACGCAATATCACAGCAATCCAACATGACTTGCAATATACAGAAATAGTTCACACTCTCGTAGAACTTCTCCCCCACAAACGCTCAGATAGCAGTGTATATGTTTTAAATTCGTATAGTCCACCCAGAGATACTAGTACTCACGTTGCTTCACTTCTAAGAAAAGTTAGCAGAATAGCGGGTCACTCACAGCTGATAATAATGGGAGACTTTAATGCCAAACATACCAAATGGAGCTACCCCAAATGTGACCGCAAGGGCACTAAACTATGGGAAATGATTAGGGTCTTGGGTCTTACCCTACTCACGCTGCCCGACCGACCAACCAGGATTGGGAATAGCGTCAGTCGCAACACAACCCCCGACTTGACACTTGTTAAATAAAAACGCTTACACAGTTACGTGGGAAAACACTGAACGACATTTAGGAAGCGACCATTACCTGCTTTCCATCAACGTACCCACTAAAGGCTGGAAAAAAACAAAATTCACTACTAAACACACGAAATGGGATGTCTTTCGATTCCTGAGAGACAAGCGCTTAACAACCACCATCGAAGATCTCAATGAGTGGACTACCGATCTCACTAATGATGCTAAACGGGCTACATGCGAAACCCCAATGGAGCGGGACGGCCCCATCCCGGACTCAAAGCTTGTGCACCTGTGGGAAGCACAAGCCAGCTTACATCGCCGACGGCTCCGCCAAAAGCACAATCGAAAGTTGAAACGCCGACTTGCGCAAATTGACAGGGACATCGAGGAGTACTCAAAAAAACTTAGTCAAACACAATGGCATCAGCTATGCGACAGGCTCAACAGTCAGCTAGGAAATAAAAAAACCTGGCATCTCCTCAGGCACTTATTGGATCCTGAGCAGACTAAAAGCACGTCGCACAATAAAATGCATCAGCTCGTTTACAAATACACGGGCACCAACCATGAATTAGTGGAAGAATTGAAAAACAGGTATTTAAACACACAGGTAGACTCGTCACGAATGCCTGAATACTCTGGAAATGCTAACCATGAGCTAGATCGAGATATAACCGAGGCGGAAATACGTGCTGTTTTGAATAGTATTCGTACAGCGGCTTCCCCAGGAGATGATCAAACTTCCAACAAAATATTGCGTAACCTAGACGATAAGTATATTACGGCAATTACTGACCTTATGAACAAACATTGGGCGTCTGGGACACTATCGCCAAGTTGGAAACATGCTCGAGTAATATTTATTCCCAAGCCGGGCAAGACATTGAGTCTGGAAAATCTTCGGCCTATTTCCCTTACATCATGTTTAGGGAAAGTAATGAAACATGCAATTCTACGACGACTAACAGCTTATGCAGAGTCGAGGCACCTGCTACCCCCCACGATGGTGGGATTCCACCAGCAATTATTCACACAGAATATAATGCTGAAACTTCACAATGATATATTAAATCCTAGACACACAGCGGCTACCAGGACCATCCTGGGCCTGGATATCACTAAAGCATTTGATAATGTGTCCCATGCTGCTGTACTAGACAACTTGGCCCAAATGAATGTCGGCAGTCGCACTTACAATTATATCAGAACTTTTCTGCATGAACGCACGGCTGAACTAACCATTGGCGACCTAAAAAGCGACAAAATCACCCTTGGAACACGGGGCACTCCACAAGGAGCCGTGTTATCACCATTCCTCTTTAACATTACGATGCGTGGCCTGCCCGTTCTCTTGGATCAGATCCCACACATTAGGCACTCGCTTTATGCTGATGATATCACCATATGGACCTGCACAGGCTCAGATGGGCAAATCTGTGACGCGTTGCAAACAGCCGCCAACACTGTACAGGAGTACGTAAAGAAAGTGGGCCTTAGTTGTTCTCCCAACAAATCCGAGCTCTTAGTAATCAGAACCAAAAACAAGAAGGATGACCCCTACAGTGGAGCACGCTTCGCAATCGATATCACAGTAAATGGGAACGTTGTCCCCACTGTTCGCACAATAAGGGTTTTAGGAATGCTCATCCAGCATAATACTCATAACACAGAAGCTATCAACAAGTTACAGGCATCCGTTCAGCAAACGACTAGGCTTCTAAGGAGAGTGGCAACGAAAAATCAGGGAATGAAGGAATCCGACCTATGCAAGTTAATCCACGCTTTTGTAATCAGTCGAGTCACCTACTCGTTCCCCTACTACCAACTCAGAAAGAATGATCTAGAAAAACTAAACTCCCTAATTAGACAAACATATAAACGTGCCCTAGGACTTCCCAGATACGCAAGCACAGAAAAACTACTGTGCCTTGGTATCCCCAACACAGTGGAGGAACTAATAGAAGGGCATTTGACGGCCCAAGAAGGAAGGCTCTCACGAACCAAAGCAGGCTTGCACATACTCAACCGTCTCGGACGACGCACTAGTTGCATGCTCAACAACAAGGTTTTCCTGCCAGCGGCGACTCGTGCAGACATTATAATCAAACCCCTGCCCAAAAATATGCTGGCAGGAATACATGACGAGAGACGAAAGGCAAGAGCAGAAAACCTCACAAAACAATTTCAGGATCGCCCAAACGTTCTGTATGTTGACGCCGCTCGATAAGCAAGAGACCGTTACACCATATGCGCGGTGACCGGCTGTGGGGAACTTATTACTGCAGCCACCGTAAAAACGGCCTCAGCATTAGAAGCAGAAGAAGCCGCCATTGCGCTGGCCACCTCAATTCCTGCTACCAATTCCATCCTGAGTGATTCGAAAAGAGCGCTCATGAATTTTAGGATGGGCTGTGTTGGGCTGAAAGCGGCCAACATTCTCAAAAATAAGAAACGGGACAATGAAATACAACTTATACGGGTGCCCGCTCACGTGGGGAATCCAGGGAATGAGGCGGCCTACCACGTAGCCCGAGGTTTAATCAACCGGGACGTGGACCCCTCCACCCTGGACTTCCCGCAGGAAGGGATCACCACGTATAACGAAATTACAGCATATTACCGAGAGAACCGCAAGACATACGCGGCCCCGCAGGCAGATATATCAAGGGAACAGGCCATGATTTGGAGGCAAATTCAAACAGATTCTTTGCCCAGCCCTCATCGGCTGTCTAAAATTTACCCAGAAGAGATTACACCAAACTGCCGACATTGCAGCTGCGTAAAAGCTACCCAAAATCACATTCTTTGGGAATGCGAGGGTAACCCCCCACCAAGAACAATACTGCCAGCTTCCTCCCTCGAGGCGTGGGAGTCGCTCCTGTCGTCAGCTGACTACCGTCTTCAGGCAGAAGTGGTTAACTGGGCCGTAACGGTTGTGGCAAGCTTTTGGCCACCACCCTTCGAACCACCGGCAAATTAAGTTTACCGACCTTGCTATGCCATCAATAAAGTTGTTTCTCTCTCTCTCTGAAACTTCACATGCTAAGTCTATGCACCCACAGATTATAAAGTACTTCATTTTGATCGATCAGAAGCTACTTAGGACCTAGTAGACAGCTTCAAAATTTCTTACGTCACGATGTTTGGTGCGGGAACCTCAAGGTGGCATCGTCACTCACATTTTTTTTTTTTTCATGGGTTTTCTCACTTACTAGGCATTATGTCTTAGTAAGAGTGGTGTTTTTGCGAATGTGAACTCGTACTTTACAGATGAGCAAAAAATTGTTTTGCTCTTTAGTGTCCCTGTAAAGCTGATCATGAAAATAACAAGAACTTTATAGCAGTCAGCTACTTCTTGCAGAAAAAAAGTCCACGGTGTTCTTTTGAACTTTCCTGCCTTCCCCGTCTCTCAATAAAGTGCCGCTTTGCTCACTCATGCTGCTGGCACTTAAAGGCGCGCTTACAGTTGGCATCAAAGAGAGCAAAAGTGACAAAACTAGTAGAAAATTCGCTCGCTTCACCGTTTAAGGAGGCAGACTGGTCTTAGACATTTTTTGTTCATTTCTTCAGTGATCTTGATCTAACTGCACAGGGTTATGCAGTTTTTTTTTTGGCTGATTTCAAATATTTAATTAGTTTTCCTGTAACTGCACCTTGTGCCTGAGATAACTTAAGTTCAACCCGTATTGTTTAAGGAAGCCATAAAAAAGGGCTTAATTAAACATGATATTTAGGATATGCCAACATAGACTAATGACTATAGAGTAAAAGTATGTAAAGTTTATGTTTTTAGGCCTTCATTGGTTATTTTACAGCGAAACGAACTATCCATTTTCAAAAGCAGTTGGAATTATTTTACAATTCGGATTAGTAATTAATTAAAAGGGGATGTGCACTAAATTCTGCTCCCACACTTGCATTCTACACACATACAGGTTTCCACTGCAAAGAAAATTATTGTTGTACCTGCCCTAGCTGCAGAGATGTTGAGGCCTCAAAATTGAATAGTTGCAAATCTACTTTTTTGAGAAAAATGGAAAAAAACTGAAAACACAGTTTCTTCAAAAAGCAACAATCATGGTGTACATGTTTTGCAATCCTCATAAAGGCGCTCATAAATTGGTATTAGAGCTTTAGACACAGGTGCTGGCAAATTATAAACAAGCCTTAAAGTCGGCTCCCCATTTTTTTTGCAAGTTTTGCATGTTAACAGCACCAAGAATCTGGACAGTTAGAATGACACTACAAAAAAATTACTACTTCCTGGTGCGTGAAAATTTGCAGAGAGATAGAAAAATACTTGCAAAACACCAAATATGTCAATTTAAAGAAAATAATTTTTTTGTCAATTTTTGGTCCCAAAGACTAGTCTGCCCCCTTAAGCGGCCGAAAAACCGTGCCGCAAAGTCGACACGAAAAAGATCAGTCCTCCCACAGACAAGCCGCGTAGCACTGCCTTTGTGCAGCGCTCAATTGCACGTTCGTATAATCCGCGATTACTGGAAAAACTGCTCGTGTAACACAGAATCAAGGCATACTTTATATGATGTAGCCGATCCAAAACAACCTTAAAATTCGCATCATTGCAAAATTCACATAAACCGTAGTCATATCATTGAGATTCTACTGTACCAGCCAGCTGAGCCACTTGGTAGGTATACATTAGGGGTGTAGGAATATGGTAAATCTCATAAATTTTTCCAATAGTGCAGGTTATTCGATTCAATTCACACTGGAATTTCACTATTTGACTATTCCAACTTCTCGAAGAAAAATATAGTCAGCATTTGATTGGCAGTGTCCTCTTAAGATTTTCAATATACTTCACTACCATCACACTTTCGTACTGCGGCAACGCTGCCTTTTAAACTCTGCTACACATAGAGTTTCCTCAAATTAACTAGAAAGGACTCTGGCGCAGCGGTTGTCTAGTCTTCATGCTTGTGGGTTTTCAATGCACTTGTGGTTTCGTTTATTTCAGTGTTCTGGTTTTGTTTCAAATAAAGGAACAAACTGTTTTGAACTGCGTGAGCCGATTTGAAATGGTGAGCCTAAATTAATAAGGTGGTGAAGCGCAACTACTGAACATTTATCGATGTTTGTTTTGTGACGAAGCAGTTATAAGCCTCACTCTCATAGACACTAGTGCCAGAGTTCCCCCTAGTGTATCTATAAGAAACTCTATGCTGCTACAGTAACAAATGTATTGACTTAAAAAAATGCTGGTTCCAACATGGAGATTATAGATGTGTAAATGTAGAGCTCAGTTAATCCTGTTTTGGACCTGAAATCAGGCAACACTTAGGTTGCACAAAATCATGTTTATAAATACAATTCAACCTCAGAAACACCTCATTCTCACAACTTAAATTCAAATCAAAGTGAATACGAACATCGTAGCATTCATTCGAACATTCGAACTCCTCTACAATTTAAACAAGAATGAAATTTCAAAAGAAGTACACACCAGCAACGGATCCTCGTAGTACTGCGTGTTGATGACAATGCACATAACGCCGCTGCACCAGAAGGTAAAGTAGTCGTCACCAAAGCTGTTCCTGTAGGCGCACACACTGGCCGGTGTGGGCTGGTTGCCAATGTCGTGGTTGCCGCAGACGCACACCAGTGGCACCTCACTGCTCATTTTGGAGAAGACACGCTTGAAGTCAGCCTCCTGTTCCGGCTTCAGCTCATCCCCTGCAACAATGTCAACATAAGAACATGCACAGGTGCCCCCAGAGTTATTCTCGCACTAGTGGAAGACTGGGCCAGTTGGTCCAACATAATGTGTTGTGTATAAAGCACCGTTAAATGCAAAAAAGTGTACATCAGCCAGATGGGTTGATGGTTAAAGGATCGACTCGGAGAATGTGTGTCGCCCTTGAAGGTTCTCGCAGGTGGCGCGCACTTGTCTGTGCACTGCAAGGATTATAGGTGCGATCCGCAGTTTGGCAGCACGAGTATTCTGAGCTCAGACTGACCAGAGAAATGACGGAAGCAAGGCAGATTAGGGCGGACGCAAGCATGTGTATAAGTGTTCCCTAGGTGGTACTAAATGATTCACGATTATGACTGCTCATTAATCACCCTCTCCTTTATTATCTTGCAATTTAAACCCCTTCCACATGCAGAATGCACATCTATGTTGTACTGTAAAAGCTCGTTATTACAAACTCAAAGATGACTATAAAACTGTTTCTAATTAAGCAGAGTTCGAATGAGCAGGTGGCCACTACTACAGAAATGGTGCTACACTGGGCCGGCAAAACCTAAAGATGCCACCTCCTGACTGACTATTGTGGATTAGAAGCTACCAGACGTTTCTGGCAGTTGATTTTGTAAATTAAGTTCAGTGAGCTTCAACAGTGAATGCAGTTTATTGATTAATACACCAGAAGTCATTAATACACCAGAAGCAAGCACCAGCATGAATACATGAGAGTAGCGAAGCTTAATGTCGAAATATAAGACGACATTTATGCTTCAAAACATTTTTTATAGTACACAGTTAATGTAATCAAAATAACAAGTAAGCAGCAATTTGCATTTTTTTGCATTTCTTCAGTCAAGACTCCATGAGAATTGTTTGCAGATTGCCCAACAGATTCATCGCTGTATCCAAATTCTCGTCTACTGAGAAATGCTGCTCTATCGTTGTTTTGAGCCTCTAGTAAATTTTGGTTCTCTTTGGTCTTCCCACACATTGTGATCACTTGGCCGAATTCTGCGAGGATCGATAAAAACCAGGGGCTCCCAGTTCGAATTGACTGTTGCGGATACCAATGCCTTTGAATCATCGGGAGCTTTCCCCAAAGAAATACACAGGGCTGTTCCGATTTCAAGGTGTCAGTTCAAATTAATTGAAAGTTTGAATTAACAGAGTTTGAATTAACGAGCATTTACTGTAGAAGTATCCATATACACATAATTATTGATTTGATCGATATGTGGGGTTGAACGTCCCAAAACCACCATATGATTATGGGAGATGCCGTAATGGAGGGCTCCGAAAATTTCGACCCACCTGGGGTTCTTTAACATTCACCCAAATCTGACCACACGGGCCTGCACCATTTTTGCCTCCTTCGGAAATGCAGCCGCCGCAGCCGGGATTCGATCACGCGACCTGCAGGTCAGCAGCCAAGTACCTTAGCCACTAGACCACCGCGGCGAGGCTCCATATACACGTATAAGTGCCCATTAGTTTGGCCTGGATTCAGATGATATTTTAGCAACTGTTCCACATATATTATTATGCGAACTTTTACTCTTGTGTTGCCTTTCTGATTGCTCCTTCATCTACTTGGTGGTAAATAAAATTTTATTTTCATATGATTTGATTGTCTATATATTCACATTCTGAGTAGTTTTCACCACTCCGTAGCCTCTGCAAAAAAATAAAAAAATCGCGAAGGACAGGTGCAGTGGTGTAATGTGACGTCACTCTAGCCAAGAATGACGAGGCAACTTTTTTATCAAAGATAGGCCCACCTTCAGAAGAATTGGATAGCCTGTTACGTGTTTATAGTACTTTCAAGAAATTTCATAGCATTCCTTCATATTGAGGTTTACAGAACATGACAACTATTTCATGCCTAGTGCTTGCTAGAACTACTCAATTACTAAACAATGTTAAATTTTGTAAAACACATGTAAAGAAAAAATAATTAATGATGTGAAACAATGACAGGGCTCCCAAATGATGCCCAGAGTAGACACTCACATCTTTCTCGTCTGCATTACAAGTTGCTTTACTTATCATAAAACTTGCAGCAGAGATCAAATTGAAATGGTTTGGAGGTGTATCCAGTGTGCTTTGAATGTCCTCAATTATTTGAACCCCCCTATATTTGCAAGCCCGATTGTGCATGTGGCGCCCATAGGTGGTTAGCATTCCCCAAACTAAGCAATAAGTTGTGAGATATCGTAGTGCTGGGTATCCGGAGTCGTTCCAACTATTGAGAATCCCTTTACAACATTTATGTCTCAGTAAGGAGCACATTTGATTTCAATTCCGTGGGAATGCACCCAATGTAGGCATGACGTGAACTGTTGCGAAGGTCGTGTTTGGCAGATCTTGAAGCAGCAAATGGCTAGGTGTGACACAAGTGGCATCTGTTCATACTGTGTGCACGTGTCACAGGTCCCGTTAATTAAGGAGGCGATCGCCGGGATAATTCTAAGGGCCGAAGTATCGGCCCGTCGAACTGCACCATGAAAGCACGGACAATTTAGAAGTGGTCCTATTTGGCGCGCCAGCGGGCGTCGGCTGTGGTCCAAAGAACGAGTCAGAGCCGAGAGTTGATAAACAAAACAAAATTATATCCTCAAGTGTGGCAGATCAAACAATACACAAACATGCACACTCGGCAATAGTTCAGTGCAATATTTCACCAAGCTAGCAACGAACTACCAAATACAATCAACTACACTTGAAACAACGGGCACAAACAACAATACGCGCTACAATACAACGCAATCACATGCATCGAACAACCAAGACACTAAAAGACTAAAGAGTTCGAAAACTTATTCAGTCCAAAGTCCTTGGAACAATGTCTGAATAATACTCTTCCAAGAATCACTCACTCAAAGTCCAGCACTGTTGTCGATCCGCTGACCCCGAAGTTTCTCTTCTAGGAAACCTCGCGTCTTCGATTGGCCGCTTTCCAAGCACCATACTTCTTCATCAGTAAAACGTCGGCTTCCCATGTGCAGCTGCTGCAATGCGTCTCCGCTCGCTGGCGGTAGACACACTCTTCTGCTTGTAGCACAAGCCTTCACCGTTCAGGTGGAAACCTTCTTCATTACATGCTTTGTCACTGACGACAAAAGCCTTCGCCGACACGGCAGAATGACCCTATGCACACTTGTGCAAAACTTCCTTCATCTCCTGCCTACGCACGCTGGCGTAAACTGTCTTCGTCTCCTGGTCTCCCTTTTCCGCTGCTCGCTTAAATACCTTTTGTGTTAGATTCCAGAAAATTCTAATCGTTTCATCGGCACGATGCACAGCCAAGACTGGGGAAAGGACGAGACGTTTCGAGAGCCGTCTGCGACACGTGACGCAACTATGCATCACCACGCCCCTTTCCTTCGAGATCTTTCCAGGGCTTGCTCGGCGGCTGATGTGAGGAGCTTGGTCGGCGAAACTACGCTTCCGAGGGGGAGGGACGGTGCGCCCAGGGAGTCTGGATGCTTGTTTTCTTCTTTAGCGTTGACCTTGAGGCGTCTCTCTGGCGCTTGGTATCGTCACTGTCGCCAGAATTCGGCGGCACGCTTATTTATGAGAGCTCGTTTGTGACAGCATGACATCATGAATGAGACCCATACTTATTCATTTTTTAGTTGGTGAAGCCCTGTTATACGTACAAAGCTCAAATAATTGCACGGCATGCACTGAATTTTTTAAGCTTTGTTCTCGTCTCCATAAGCATTGCACCAACCAAAATATAAGTGTGCCCAAACTAGTTTGTTTCTTAGTTCTATTAGCTATTCCTAACTACTTAGTGACTGTCACAGATATGTAGCCCTTAACATAAGGAATAAATGCCTAATGCATATTGTAAAATTACGATTCTTTTCCTGCTCACTTTGTGCAGTTCAAATGTTTTCTTGAGCCTCTTATATGACTGCTGGATCACGTTCCCAAACTTTCACTTCATATTCCCAATGAGTGACTATCTGGGCATCTGCTCTCACCAGGCATGGCATCCACAAGGTCTCCGCAGACGACGAAGAACCGTGGCTTTGGCTCCATCCGGTTGACAGCTTCGACGGCCTTCTCGGTGAGCGCTATCTCCTTGTCCCACCGTGGGCATGGCTTTTTCTCCAGATATGACTCGATCATGCCAAACTGCGTGTCCGCTGCTTGAATGAAGAAGAAGGGCCCTTTCCATTGACCCTCGGTCTCTGCAGAACCAAAAGGAATGAACAGACCAATCATAACCTTGTATGTAGTTACTGTGATACTATATACTAGACATCAGAGTGTCTACCAATTTAATTTTAATAAATTTCCTGATTTTCCACGGTTTTTTAGGATAAATCTGAGCATATTTCTTGAATTGTAAGCATGTTAGAAAAACTGATCGTCTGTGTAACGGATGCAAGCCCTTTAGCGGTAAATAAAGACTAGGGAGGGGAGAAGCATGTAGTGTTCTAAGGAAGATTTCATAAATGAGGCAGTAATGATGCCAAACCTGAAAAAATACATTTATTTATTTATTTAACATACCTTACAGGCTCTTCTTAGAGCATAGGGTAAGGGGGACATATACAGGGGGAAAAAAGAAAAAGAACAATGAGATTGTTTCCAGTTGAACTATGCAAATTGA
Organism: Rhipicephalus microplus; assembly: GCF_043290135.1. Classification (NCBI taxonomy): domain Eukaryota; kingdom Metazoa; phylum Arthropoda; class Arachnida; order Ixodida; family Ixodidae; genus Rhipicephalus; species Rhipicephalus microplus. The sequence continues at coordinate 9,439,641 of NC_134706.1, read as the reverse complement.
ATATAACTTAAAGGGGCCCTGAAACACTTTTTCAAGTAATGGCATGGATTATCTAAAAGAGCTGATTGCCTTATGAATTCAACCCCGCAAAATTTTTAATAATCCGTGCAGTACAAGCGGAGTTACGAAGAATTGCCGCATGCTGCGATCGCCTTCTCTCTTCTCTCATCCCGGCGAAAGCGCTGAAGGCTAAGCAAGAAGGAATGGCAGGGGCAAAGAAAATACGTCACGTGCGCCTCGTGACAAGGACTTTTTCTTTTTTCTTCAAATAGGCGACTTTTTTCGTGTGACCGTGCGTGCACACGTTGTCAAGTTGCGGCCTACCACTGTGATCCCTGTAACAACCGAGTGTGCCATGTTCAAATCATAAAGTGGCTGATAGATGGCGTTCTGCGCGTGATCATTGAGCTTCTTCTGTCATTTTTCAAGAGAAGAGAAAGCAATTTTTAGCTGACTGATAGTTTATTGTGGATTCCAGGCCGCATGCTGGGCTATAATATTGGGCTCGCGTGATCCGGGAGCCTCCACAAACGATTGGCAGCGTTTTCTAACCACGCTCAAAAAGTGTTGCAGGGCCCCTTTAATACAGTGTGCGCTAATTAAATTTTCAGACCTCGAAGTCTTGAACCAGGGTTGCTTTAGTTTATAATTTCCCTTGATTTAGAAACTACAGCCATTTTCTGTGATGCTCACCAAAAAGCTTTCTAGGTAGCATTTCATGCTAAGTCTTTACATTTTATTCTTCCTCAGACTTTTACTTTCAAAACAAGATAACCTTTTGCATCTTGAGAGCATTCCTTCTTTATAAAGAGGGAGAGCTGATATCAGGCCGCAATTTTATTTACTCATACTGTTGGCCTGTCGGCCCTTACAGGGTAATGATGCCACATGGTAAGAAATCAACAGTGCAAGTAAACAAACAAGGCCCACTCACAGTTTGAAGTCCTATAAAAAGGAAGGAACTGGTAAGTGAACAAAATTTTTTTTGTACTCTTACAATGAAGAAAGGCAAGGATGCCAATTGCTATTAAAAAGCAATACAGACATGAATAAGGCGAACAATAACTTGTTTGCAAACACTTGCTCAGACTTAGTGCATACGTATAGCGCTATCACACTTTCATGAAACTTTTGAAAAAAGAGGGAAAAAAATTGGCGACATTTCTATCCTGAATGCAGCTTTCAAATAGACACTTGGATGCTATTCCACTTTTGTGCACAGTGCATACAATTTTTTTAGAAATTATTTTATTGTGCACAATGGTTGAGGTTCTTTTGCCTAACACATTCTTTAGGATATCCTAGGCATGCCTGGCCTGTACTTTTTGATGATCTTGTTCAACATGTTAATAATGCTAGGTGATGAAATTGAGGTCATTTGGCTTGTGGATGACCTGTCACTATTTGCATTGCTTTTCTGTTATAATCACTAAGCCTCTGAGATTATATCTTGTTAATGGCATGTGCCGTTCATGCCCTTTGAAACAGCAAGATGATTTATCAATGCTACCTTTGCTGCATAAATTTTTATAGCCAGATGATTTATCAATGCTACCTTCGCTACATAAATTTTTATATTTCCCTAGCTGAAGTAGCCTATGAATGTCGTGACCATGATGCAAAATACACAGTGTACCAACACCACCACAACACTGGTACCACAACATGGCAGTTATAGACAGAAAGAGAGAGAGACTTTATTAGGAAAACAGATTTTTACCAGTGTCTATATACTGCTGGCATGCTATGCTGTAAAGGGATGAGAAATCAAATTAAGATATTTTAGAAGAGGGAAGAAAAGAATGATAGAAAAACAACATAAGCAAATATGAAGTGTTCAAGTGAACCTGATAAAACTTTTTACAATGACGGTAGCGGGTATTAAGGCTCTTCTATGTGAAGTATTCTATTATTCGAGCCTTCCTACAAAGTCAATTTTGAACAGGTAATTGACTAATTACTGTACAATTACTGTACAAGGTCCGGGCACTGGGTCTAATATGCTGTGCAACGTTAACTGGTCATGGCAAATCATGTTTATTTGTAGTTCAAACTACTGTCAATCATCACGGTTTGCAAGACTTTCAAGTAGTGCATGCTCTGCTGTCTCTATGCAGCCACAGTAGTGTAAAAATAAGAGTTGTGCTTTAAACTTATCAACAATTGCAATTGCGTTTCTCCTGCTTACTTACTTACATGATATCTGGTGTTTAGAAAATTTAAAAAGTTCACAAATAAAAGCATATATTGGTGAGGCTTTGAAAAACTTTGAAGAAAAAGCTGAAAATAAAGCTTCATTTCAATATGTGTAACAAGAAACCCATGTTTTTTTTTTCCAATTTTTTTTCCTTATGGGTTTGCGATATGCCTATTAGTGTACAAATAAATGTTTGTGTATGCCACATTCAGCTGAAGAAGACGGTATAGAATCTCTAGGCAGCGAGGGAGTGAATAAAAAATTTCCTATTTTACTTCTTGGTCAATGATCGATATAAGTGTATCATATTCAATGCCATGAAATCCTGCTGGTGTGTGTACTAAGACTAGCAGGAAGGCCACCGTTTGCTTCAATGTGGCAAGACACAATCGAAGCATTGTTCGAATCTGCACGAGAACTTGCAGCGAAACCACCGTGCCTGACAACAAGAGCTGCAATTTTCCGATATTGCCAGTCCAACATGGCAGCTAAGATGATGTCAGTACAAGCCATCTGTATTAAAATATTTTGTGAGCTCTTAATTAGCATAGAAAGGATTTAAAAATTAAGGTCACATTTTTTGGTCCTGTTTAATATATATTTTAGTAAGATGAGTAAAAACCGAGGCATTTTCTTGGTACAGTGCATGAACATTACCTAATAGTAATCAGTCAAGGCTCTCTGATTTGCACAGCTTATATTATTACATCAGAAATTTCCTCGCGTCGTGCCTCCCCTCTTCTTTAATTTGTTTTTTAACCTCTCCGCGTAAGATTGTCACTCCTTGCACATCACTTAACTTACGAACGGAAGTCTGCCGCGGAGCACGAAAGAAACGCCCAGTCGACAGCAGCTGCCTATTTTCACCCGATGCTTCAAATACTGTATCGAATCGCCGCAATGACAAGCGTCAGAGACTGAAACAAAACACTTTCGCAATGATTAGGCGGTCGTAAACAACGTCGCGACTGCAGAAACTATAGAACCCCTTTTTTAGCCTGTAACCGCCCGGAACAACTTCCAGTTCATGCCGGTATCACAAGATTCACTTGCGATCGCGATAGAGCCAGATCGGGATCGAATTTGTCGACAGCGATTGGCTCTTTTCAGCCGTTTGAGCGAGTAAGCCGATCACGAAATTCGATCCGATCAGGATCGAAAGTGGATCGTGCGACGCTCATTGCGCAATACGGCGAAACGAACGCTGTCGAAGTTGTGGGCCGAAGGCGGCAGGGGGTTGGGTTGTTAACCCTAGGTTTCGGATCGTGGATGCATTCAAATGGTAAGCACACAGGCGGTACGGCGTGCCGCACGAAACTCGGCAGCGACATGTAGCATCCGCGCCGGCAGACGGGCGCACGATGATCGCCTTACCCTTCGTGAGACCCTCGAACGACTTGTTGCGAGCTCGGATCCTGAATCCGGTCGACACCGTCGCAGGCTCCTCGGTGATGTGGTAAGGTTGAAACGACTTCTCCACGGTGCTCGGCATTACAGCTGCTGAGAGTCCCGGAAACAAGCGCCGGAAACCGCCACACCTGCTGACAAGTCTGGTGCGGTGTGCACAGCACATGCACACGCGCGCACTGAAATCGGGAGGGAGGGTGTCAAGACCCTTCACAGATAAGCGTTCAGAACCCAACAACTCCGAAACAAACACTAGAAGAAAAGCGGGAATGCGCTACGTCGCAGCTGAAGTAAGATTTGCGTCACATGCCGGCGGCCCCCGATATATATTTGTCTCTCCTGGGAGGCGAGTGCTGTCACAAGGTCCTAGTGCGCGTTCGCAAATTCCAAGTTAACTGCCGGTTTAAGTAACAGCTGCCAATCGGCACTTACTGCGATCTTTAGGGGTTCAAGCAGTTACAGGAGGTTCAAGCACCGAGTGAAAGCCGCAAATATACAAAGAGCGGCGAAAAATTCGGCTCGAATCCGCACTTTGATCGGCCTTGTGCGACAGCTATGTATCCACTGGGATTCCATACATAGAGTAAATTACGACTAAACTGCCGTTTTTCTAATTACATAACCTTGTGTATAAAAAACTTAAATGCGACAGCGTGTCAAAAGTGTATTGTGCAGCATGAAAACAAAAGAACTAAAGTTTCATTAGTTCCATGAGCAATGCAATGCAGACACGCTGTCCCCATTTTATGGAGGTATGCTCCGGCAATCAACGTGATCAAGTTCGAAAAATTTCCGTTAACGAACATCACGACAATCAGTTAAGTTTTTTACAAGACTGCGTGGGTCAACGGAGTGACCCCGCCAATGAATTTTGAGCTGGCTCCACGGGGAAACAACAGGAAAACAAAATAGGCGGAGAGCTCACCGGCCATTTTGTTAGGGACAGCGTGCGTAGGTGGTGCGCGCATTGTGAGTGCGTCTGTGCGTGCGTTTGTGTTCGCCTACTGTGATCTGCGTTATGGCTTCGCGTGAGGGCTTCCGACGTCCACTCTAGCTGCTGCGGATCATGTTAGCTAATCTGTAACGCGGAAGAACCTCGTGGCCTCTTCAAGCAGTCGGAAGCTCCGAAAAGCCTCGATGCATCCGTGATCGCAGAGCGGCATTCGGTGGTAAAATGGCGGACCAGCAACGCGGGATTTCGCGGATAAATTCCCGTGAGTACGGCTATCTGCACCGAATCCATTCGTTTCAAGGGGCGCCCGCTTTCGCTTAAAAACGCTCGGAAAGAGTGCTTGGTGCCGTGATTGAGCCTGTCCACTTGTTTGGTATTGTATTACTTTAGTTTTTGTCGGGAGCCGTAAGGTCTGTCCGCGCGATGATCGCGGCTTGCACATATCCATTTCAAACTCGAGGAAAACAAAGCGATCGTCGTAAAGGGATCAGGCTAAACTTGTAAACTTGCGCCATCGGGAGTCGATGTTGGGTTTTGCGAGAATGTTTCAAGTGCGAGATGTGAAAGATGTACGTGTGGTACCGGATTGCAGCCGTGTGTTGTCGTTTTTGCAGCCCGTGACATACACGGCCGTCCGTCTCAGAGGGAGCAGCTGAGACTCACTTTCGGAAACGGTTCCAAGAAGCACCTGGGCAATGCCAGCAAGCTGCCGTCCAGCATACCGGGATTTAACTACCCCGTGCGAACGTGAGTCTTCGGGCGAAAGTTGACCGAATGCGTTTGACACTCAATCCTTGTTGTACAATAATCGGGTGTCATTATACGCGACCTACGCCGCACAAATCGTGCTGTGCACTCTCTTACAAGTGCACAGGGTTACGCGAATTTCACCGAAAAGTTGTGTGATCGTGACAGCTCGATTCCACTATGTGAAACCAGAAAACATGTTCTAATTGAATACTCTAACATGCGTGATACTGAATTTGGCTCGTTGTAATCGACATACGCTGGTTAATAAAAACAAACCTTAGCCTATCAATGCTCTCAGTGCATAGTGATGTTAAAATATTGATGTTATGCAAGTCCAAAGATGTTTTCAGTTATGGTCCCTTCAGTTTGACATCTCGCACAGCATAGGAATGTTGAAAGGGCTGCGTACACCAATGCATGTTGTCCGAGTCATTATGGGAAGAACGAACCTAATGAGCTTCAATTTACGTAATTCACATATTCCCGATCGCCTCGGAAAAGCGAAATGACCAAGAACAGCAACAAAGAACCATCACACTGCGTGACGTCAGTCGGTCCGCTCCTTGAGGCGGGTGTGCTAAACCGACGCGGGCCACTAAAACGTGATTTTATTTCAAAATAAGCCCTTCCTTGGCACAAAGGTATCACTACGAGGTTTCTGGACCACTATTTCACCAATCAATGTCGACTTAATAGTTGCCTTCAGTGTTGTGGAAATATGCCTGTTCATGTATTTTAATATTGTGTTTCATACCATATTTCTAGCTTTTGATGTGTAATTTTTACAAAGTTAAAACAAATGTAATAACATGACACAATAGAAGTTTCAATTTCAGTCTTTTAAGTTTCTAATTAACAAATCACACAACTCTGGAACTGTATTCACTGTGGCACCTGAGAAAAGGAAAATTTGTTACGTGTATTTTGCAAATCTTATCTCGCATTTATAATGAAGATTTTTTTGAAAGCATGTGTAAAGAAAGTAATGTCATGAAATATATTGAAATATAATGCATTGTGTGTGCCTTCTTTAGATGCTTCAGTGTGACTGCAATCAATCGAATGCTCTATTTCTTTCTAGTGCAACTTTGAAAGTTGTTAACTCATTGCTATAACTTTTTCTTATTTTATACTTGTTGATGATTGATTGCTTTATGAAAGCTTCTAAGGGCATTATAAGATGTCTGCTGCAAATGTTTACCATAATATAGGCTTCTTTCTTAAGAGTAACATAATATCAGTTACACTTCTATTTAATGGGAGCATGTCCACATTTTGTTTTCAAACTTTTTTCTTTACATGTTATTTAGTTAGTTCTTGAAATGTTGACTATTAGCCTTACATGCCTAACTTTGCACATTGGCGGGCTGGAACTAGCAGTGAGGTTGGGGTTTGCACAATACAGATTCTAAAGTTGCCTGTCATTCTCTCGCTGTCATGTCGATATTCAGCACCTTTACAAAATATAAAAGTTCACTCGTTGGCAATGATCAGCCTGTGAACAGCATTTTCGCCAGTGCAATTCAGTACCTTGAGAAAATTTGGTAAATCGTCTGTGTCGAGTTGCACTGAACTGCATTGGCATAAATCATGGGGTAACCTCGTCCTTCCTTTGTTTTCAGTGTTGGGGGACACGATTATTTTCTAGTGCCTAGCTGTGTTCCATACCTCTAGGCTGTGTGAGACTATAGAAGGCACAAAAGCCGCTCGACCAGTTGAAAAAAATGCTGGATAGAACAATGCAATTGCTTGAGCTAGGCCCCAAAGTTCGTTAAAAAATTTATTTCAAAGCTTGATTTATTCTTAAAAATGCCACTCATATGTATAAAAACAAAATGGCTATGATGGTCTGCTGTGTGTCCTCCCTTGTGATTTTTTTTTATTTACGCCACTGGTGAACCGCACCTTTCTTGCCCTAGTAACGATGTCATGTCACCCTTATAGCTGTTGTGTATCTCGCAAAAACAGATGCCTATGTATTGGTACAGGTGGTTTTATAATGCTTAAAGCTTGTTTCTCGGTGTATTGCATGTTGCTGCAACTGGGGGGCTTGCAACGCTGATTTTTATTTATTTTCTCATGCAGTGAGCGAGTATGGCTACCTCCGAAAATTCACTCATCGGGAAAGCTCAAGATCTCACCTGAAGAGGTGCGAGATACGTACACATCTTCCAGCTTTTGCGATTTTATTGCAAAGGGCTAAATCTTCGGAGCTTGTCATTTGTCTTGTATCCAGTACTTCCTAGCAGTGCTAATATTGGTGTTATTTTTATCTCTTGCTTCAAAAAGTATTTTCTTTTTCAGGCATAAGGGTTACATGTGTGGCAAGATTTCTGTACTCTGTTTCACACATCATGTGCAACGTTGCGGAAGCTAGCGAGACTTCTAGCATAGCAGTCGATGCGAGAAGTAATTGAAGACATTATGTTCCTTACAAACAAAAGAACCATTGAATGTCTGTTATTATTTGGCTGTATAGCTTATTTTTTTTACGTGACGTCACATTCAGGCTCTCTGCTCTCGGTACGTCACGATGGCGGCCACCTGGACATTCAGTGTCAGTGCAGGATGGGACGCCACAGGGTTGTCCGGTACCCGCGTTCTTTTGTGCTCACCCTGCTTTTTCCTGTTCTCCAGTAGCGCCAAAGGGCAGCACAAAGAAACGCGAGGGTGAATCGGCATAATTCTGGTCGCACTTCTTGCATAGCTTCCACAGCGTTCCACCTGATGTATGAAACGCACAATAGACATGGTTTGGGCCCTGCCAGCAACAAGTTGTCTCTTCGCCCACTTTTTTTTCCTCACATATACATTAAAATTACAAATAACATCCCCTGTCCTTTCCTTGGCATCGCTGTCAATTAGTTCTCACTAATGTTTAGGTCTCATGAACTCGAGCTGTCGACATGCAATAGACTCTTGTACATGACGTGTCCAGGCCGCATGACCTCTATTTATTTAGCAGGGGCTTGGCAGGGGCAGGGAATGTTAGCATTGAAACGTGATTTTCTCTGAAGCACTTTCATGGCTTGAAACAAAGCCTGCGAGATTTCGGTAATTGTATTTGAACAACGCTCGTTGATTCAATATATGCATTTAGTCTCCCTTTAAACAAATCTCTTGCTGATAATGTCAAGAGCACAGTTTGTTTTTTTATCTTGATGCTTTGTCCTCGTTGCAGGAGTACGATTTCACCGCCGATGATTTGATGGACCTTGGTGAGATCGGCCGCGGTGCATTCGGCACCGTCAATAAGATGGTCCATCAGAAAAGCAAGCTGGAAATGGCCGTCAAGGTAAGCTCGCCGCGCCTGCTTGAAATCAACTTTTTTCTTGCCTTAATCCCATCTATATTTGAGGGAATATCCTGTCCTAGCAATTTTGTTAGACACATTTGTATCACCCATGCTGTTTAGCTCCAGTGGTGTTATGCTAATTTTTCACTGTAATTCTACTCCATGCTTTCATAACTCCTTCAATTTCTTTCAAATTAGTAGTCTTGTCATGGGCATAAAGCCTGCCAATTTACATCATTGTTGAAGGTACAGTCAGTTTTCGCACTTATAAAGTCATTTTGGTCTTTTTTTGGGCCCCTCCTGACTATGCAACTCTGCCATAGCGTTCGCTCTCGTGCACTGCCAGAGAAGCTTTTTCGTTGTTTACATGCATGCGTTTTCTAACTACATTGTGCGAACATTCGCTCCATGCCTGGTAAGACATCTCATGACAAATAAATGCACTTATGTTGCATGCGATTTGCGCCCATATCAGGTGAGGTTTTGCAGGCCCAGATAGACGATCCGCCTGCAATATTTCTCGCATAACAGTAACTACAGCATCTTGTGAGATTTACTCTTTCTTTTAAATGTTTTTTACAGCTTTGAGTCAAAAAATGCTTTCTGCCTCAAGTGGTCACCATTATCAGCCTATTTTATGTCCACTGCAAGGCAAAAGTTCCTCTCAATGATAGGCAATTTACCCTATCTTGTGCGAGCGGATTTCATTTTGCCACTGCGTACTTCCTAATTACATAGCATCAATCTTGCTGCCGTTCTCGGCTGCATTTTCTATTCTTTAGTGACTGTTTCGTTGCTCATAACCGCCCACTGGTTGACTGTTCAATGCATTATGTTGCTGGCCAAGGTCGATTCTTCTGTGAGGCTGAGCCTGTGAACGTGTTTGTTTCAGCGCATTCGTTCCACGGTTGATGAGAAGGAGCAGAAGCAGCTGCTGATGGATCTCGAGGTTGTGATGAAAAGCAACGACTGCCCCTACATTGTCCAGTTCTACGGGGCCATCTTCAAGGAGGTAAAGCAGCACAGTTTACTGCTGCCTGTTTCATTGTGATACCGTTAAAGAGCTCGTTTCGCAGAAATTTCGACGCCGGTGTCAGCGCCGTTGGTTGCGAGCGAAAAATCATCATCTTGTGCGTGACTGAAAAATCGGGAAAGATGCCGGGATAGAAAAGAGATAGAACCTGGGTCGTTTGCATGGCAAGCGGATGTTCTACCACGCAGCCACGCATTTCAGAAGTTTTAAAATTTGCTATACTTTGAACAAAATGGCCTGCATAACAAGTTTTTAAACTTAAAGATACGGCGAATCGATGTGCAGGTATTATGTATGTTTAACCTTGATGTGGAGCTTCACGGCAATGCGGATTTCCCCTAGATAGGTGTTCTCACGGCATAGCAGCTTTTCACTTCAGTGAAACTACCTTTACAGGGGGCTTACATGCGGACTAATCTATACACTAGCTGCAATTTCATAGCAATCAAAATGAGCAAGTACACATACCGGTCAACTCATTCATTTTGAAGAAGCTAAATTTGAGTCAAAGTGAATTCAAACAGTGTATTATTTGTTCGAATATTAAAGTGCTTCAATATTCGCGCAGGCCTGCTTCATAATAATGTTATAATACTACGAGCTGCACTGAAACTCAATGCACTTTAGGGCTGAAAGAAGTGAAGGAACTTGGAAATAAAGTGGCGCTAGGGGGTGCCTGGCCCCTCAACCAAGATTTGAGCTATGCATGCATGTATATATATACAATCCCCTCTTCATCTTGTGCATATATACTAGGTGTTTCAGCTAAATTTCAACTAGTACCAAAAATACAAAGATAAGAGCTATGGGTGTCAAAGTACTCCAGTATCGTTCCGAGATGTATGCAGCATGTCGGGATATTCTTTCCAAGTGGCCAAGCTGGGTTATTTACAAGATTTGCCTAATTACTTCTTAATTAATAACTCGAGCAAGAAAACTTCAATACAGAAGTTGTAGCACTTGTTCTGAAACGTCAGAATAATTCACCTATGCCAAGATAACTGCAAGTCTGCCAAGCAGGGTAATTCGCGAGGATTGTTGATTTAGCGTTTAAAATAGCAACTCCAATGAAAAATTTTTAATAGAAAAGTTGCGGCGCTTGTTCAGCAACATGAGATTATATGCAATGTGCTGAGATAGCTGGCCTGTTTAATTTTTACAGCTTTTCTTTAGGGTGTGGCGAATTTAGAAAAATTACTTGGCTAGAGTTTGCTGAAACATCCTGCATGTGCTTAATTACGTACATGCATACACGCAGCGCATGAGTGCTGGGAATCCCTCCCTTTCAAAAAGAGACTTAAAGACACTCACAAAGCTCTTGATAGGAGAACTGATGGTGGCAGCAATATCTTTCTCAAATGCTGTTCTCTATGTAAGGCCTGATTGCTTGTTGGGATTGTAAGTTATCAAATGTCTGCCCTTTGTAGTTAACATTCAAATATGCAAGCAGCTGCTTCCACATTTTTCTTCTTTTTCAATTGTGCTACAAAAGTCTTGCCTACATTGCAGGGTGACTGCTGGATCTGCATGGAGATAATGGACACATCGTTGGATAAATTCTACAAGTTTGTCTACGAAAAGCAGCATCAGCGCATACCCGAAGCCATCCTGGGAAAGATCACAGTTGCTGTAGGTGTTTGTGATTTGTGCATTGCATAACCGCTTTCGCTGGTTTTATTCCACTGATAGGAAGCTAAATAAAATGCATGGTCAGTTTTGTTTCTTGAACCCTTGCTGCCTGTTGGTGGAATGCTTCTGCTTGGTTATGCACTGCGTGTTTAGTCAGTCAAGCTGCATTAATGTGATGTTCTTCCTAGCTAAGTAACCACTTTTATATGATGCAGACGGTGAAAGCCCTGAATTACCTCAAGGATAAGCTGAACATCATCCACAGAGGTAAGAGATACTTTTTACCATCTAACTGCAGTCGAACCTGGTTTTAAACAATTTGATGCAAAAGCATTTTTGGTATATTGAACATTTGTTATCAGCTTATATTTGTTACATAGGCGAGAAAAATTCTATACTTTGAGTGAGTTTGCAATAGGTTTTAGAAAGGCCACTCCTTTCGCTTTCTCTGCTATTGTGCTGCATGTTTTTCTTGAAAGTTATTTTGTCACTTACACAACTGCTATAACCTCGTATGACTGTGTCGCAAGTTTTTTAGCCCTCTTGTGACCGTTGACGAGTACAGTCCTGAGGTTTGCCGACAAAATGACCAATGACATCTATATTAGCCGTCATCAAAAATTAGTTGCGCATGAAACCAGTGAAGACACCATACTCGTAGTACTTCTGTCTCTTGATGCTAGACGACCACACTTGTCCATGTTTTGAAATTTAGGGCTCTGCTTTCATTTTATTGCCATTTTTTCATTGTATTGCCACGCAGTGAAACCACCGTCAAGTTATTTTTCGATGTGATTGGTGAAAAAAAGAAATGTTACTGAATTGAAAAAATTATACCATTTTTCTCAAAAAAAAAGAAATCTGTACAAATTGAGTGCGAAAACTTAGCATTGATCTTGGTGCGTTTTTTTTTCTTTTGTTTCAGTCGCAAACGGGTTGATTGTCTTAGCAGGCGCTTCATATGTTGTGTACATAATTTGTTGCAGCTTTTTTTTTTTCATTCTGTGCACAAGCTAATCTTCGATTGGCATGTTTACGCAGACGTAAAGCCGAGTAACATTCTGCTGGACCGGCGAGGCAACATTAAGCTGTGCGACTTTGGCATCAGCGGCCAGCTGGTGGACTCCATTGCCAAGACAAGAGATGCTGGCTGCCGACCGTACATGGCGGTATGTGGCAGCAATCGCCTTGCGATATCCGCAGCAGCGTTGCCAAGGGATTGAGTGTGGCACATTTCAGACAGAAAATTTCTTCAAGAGGCTGAATAAAAATAGCACTGCTAACATTTTCTAGCTTAGTCAAGAATTTTGATGAAAGTTTGTTTAGTGAGTAATTGAATGAGGCGAAACACTGCCACTGACCAAGTGTGGCGAAATTTGTCTGACATTTTGGAACTGCATATGGGTTGCTCATTCACTGAGCAAGACTGTGACACTGTTTAATCTCAAAATGTGGCTTACTTGATAAAAGAAGGCGAGGGGGGGGGGGGCTAACATCACTCATGCTGTAATAATTGCCGTCTTAGTTGCTTGAGTGGAATGATGGCAGGTTTATAATTGAAATGAGCTTGCATATTAATTATGTGTTTTTAGAATGTACTGTGATGACCCTTCATCTCATATTTCAATGAATTGTGCAAGTTTGGCTATTTCGAAGTGATATTTATGCAAAAGACCATTCCCAGCCCTGAGCAGCTGTGTCGCTGCATTTTTGAAACGATAAGCTTTGGTAGTGCGATCTCAAAATGTGTTTAATCTCAAAATGTGGCTTACTTGATAAAAGAAGCCAAGGGGGGAGGGCTAACATGACTCATGCTGTAATAATTGCAGTCTTTGTTGCTTGAGTGGAATGATGGCAGTTTTATAATTGAAATGAGCTTGCATTTTAATTATGTCTTTGTAGGATTTACTGTGAAGACCCTTCATCTCATATTTCAATGAATTGTGCAAATTTGGCTATTTCGAAGTGATATTTAAGCAAAAAACCATTCCCAGCCCTGAACAGCTGCGTCGCTGCATTTTTGAAACGATAAGCTTTGGAAGTGCGATATGAGCACTCTTTTACCGTGCAATGAGCTGCAGTTTGTGTAGGTTTATTGTGCTACAGTCGATCCCACTTACAAGAGTATTCAAATACCACGATTTCATTGTTATAATGTTCAGGTTGTTTGACGAGCACCGAAGAAGAGGAATGGCAGAGTTGATGTTGGAGCAGGTAGATTAGAATGGCAGAAACTCGGGCTATTTGATGGGTCAGGTGACTGTGAAGGAAAAAAAAGGCACGCATACGGGGGTGACAGCAGAGCAACACGAAGACACGCTACATACACATGTGATGTAAATACAGGCAGAAGTAGCCGAGAAAAATATATCAAGCAAAACGGGGGGATGCTGTCCAAGAGGACCCGGTGGTTTGATTGTCTACTAGTTCATGCAGTTGCAATGCATATTTCTGTTTGTGTGTTGTTTGATCTGATAACCAGCGATCTTGCACTTAGTTTTGTTTCCTAGTCATACCTCGAAAGCAGTATTGCCTCAAATTATATGTCTGGCCCAATTCACTCCATTTGCAGCCCGAGCGAATAGATCCTTCCAGTGCCATTGGATACGACGTCCGGTCTGATGTATGGAGCCTAGGAATAACCTTGGTGAGTCTCTGTTTAGTGTGTCATTTATTATAGTAGTACAGACACATGGTATTATGATTACTCCCATCGTTATGCAATGTGCTTTACATGCATCAATTTGCAGAGCGTGTTTAAGCCTTGCTTCGTTTAATCTTTGACCCTTGTCGCATTGTGGATGGGGCTAAAAAGGAAACGATAAAAATTGAGACAAAAGCATTGTGTCCGGGTGATATTGAAATGCCCAAGAAATACTAGGCTCCTTTATTCAATCATTTTTGAAAAATGTTGCTGCCACGTCAACTCAACAGCGATCCGCTACTTTTGTAGCTGGCTCTCAAAAAAAGTGACCTCTACACCATTTAATACTTGGATTGGGGAAACTGCATATATAAAGCACTCGTAAAAGTCTCGCACCATGTCTTTTCATTGTTGTTGTTTCTTGAAGGAGCTCGGACACTAAAATTTTAGACCTGAAATGGTAACGTTGCTCCATTCTTCTGCATATATCCTCCACTGGCTATGCATTAGTGGTGACCATAGCCACAAACATATTTTAATGTAAACTTAAAGTGTATCATACTGATGGCAATAGTGCTGCTCATCTGAGGTAACAGCACTTCATGACATCGTCATCAGTATTGCTTTTAATAGCTGAAGCGGCTCCCTGTAACGTTTCAATGACACATGTTCACCTGGCTGCTATTTTTCGCGAGGCTGTTATTTGACTTTTGCTTGCAGATTGAGGTGGCCACGGGGCGGTTCCCGTACCCAAAGTGGAACAGCGTCTTCGAGCAGCTGACCCAAGTTGTGCAGGGGGACCCGCCGCAGCTTAGCCCTAACGAGAACGGAAACTGCTTCACCGCCGAGTTCGTCGACTTCGTCAACACCTGGTATGGGACATTCGTATAACTTGACTACTAGAATGTCTGATCAATCGACCGAGAGTCAGTGGACTGAATAGAAACAAATTAATTTCTTTCACAATGAGGGTTAAATGTCTCCCCTCAAATGTCATTTTGCTTTGGATTGGACCAGTCGTGAGCTGGTTTGTAGTATAAGGAAATATATATATGTATGAATTCAAATGTGTTAAGCTTATTTATTGCAATGAGCTTAGAAACGTTGTCTTCACTCATCCATTGCAGAAAACAGTGACTTCCAAATCTCGAAACGTTGCCACTTGGTTGTCAAGGGTACTGATTTCCTTTATTCTCATTGCAGCCTCACCAAGACGGCCCACACTCGTCCCAAGTACAAGCAACTTCTGGTGAGTGCTCATTCCCAATGACACACTTGCTTGCCGTTTATTAATACACACCAGGAAGATTCCAAGTGAGGCATTACTGATCGTGTGCCTGGCTTGCGGCCAACCACAATGCCACCAATACTTGCAAAGTGTAAAAGGCGTTTGCCTTGAACTCTTCTGGGCTATTTTCAGTGTGATAGTTGATGTATTAAAGAAATGAGGAAGTAGAATTCTGCCTGAAGGCCTGAAACTTTGTAAAACTGGTTTTCTTGTGCTACTTCTAACCTTTTCTTGCGGTCTGACAAACAGGGAACGATTTCGTGTTGTGCTTGTTCAGGTGAAATTTCTCTGTTCTTGAGTGCAGTGGAATGCCAATAAAGGGAAATCACTGGAACGCCATGCTCATGGTTAATTGGTGTTGTATTTATGAAATACTAAAGATGAAAATCACATGTCCATCCTTATGTGTACAGCATTTAACCGCCATATATACAGGTTGCCAACCATAAACCATGAGAAGAAAGATCTCGCGAAGTGTGTTTAATTAAGTGTGCCCTTTGCGAGAATACATTCTTTGTATACATGTTATTCAGATAGTGTTTGTTGTTCTGTGTAGTCGTGCAGAAAATGGGGTTAGCAGCACAGGCACTTTAATGCGGGATGATTTTAGAGGTGTTCTTTTCTGCCTGCTGATGCAAGTGCCTGTGACATAGTGGTTAGAACATTGTGGTTTTGTACTAAATGCTCGGAGTTGAAGCGTCTAGACCTAGATGCTTGCATGTCTTTGGGCACAATCTCATGTATTGCCCTTCTCGTACACGAAGCTACTCGCGAGTCTTCGCAGCCTGTTGGCATGAATCACTCAGGAAAGATTGCTTATCTGAAGTGCTTCCATTTTCGCACCATGTGTTTTGAAACATTTCATGCCAAACCAGTGACCACAGTCAAACCAACTTAGAACAATCCCAGGTGTAACGATCTGTTTGTTATAACAACCATATTTCGGTGCACTTACGATTTTTTTACTCGTTGAAACTGCATGACATTTTTCAAAGCCTCCTACTTTTTACAACGAACACTTCCGATGTGATCGCAGTTAAAATATGGCGCATACAAAAGGGAAAAAAAGGGTTCTGTGATGATGCTTCTATAATCACTCTCCCATTCTTAGACTAACTCTGAGGCACAGTACCAGTTAGCTAAATTTTGCCACAGCATTGACATCACTGGTCGCTTTGTATGCCGGTAGTGCTGTGGTAAAACTTTGGAGCCATCATTATTTTTGCATGGGATTGCCCTATTTGTATTGCCGAGAGCGAAACAACGCAAAGCGGACGCAAGTGGATGTATGACTGACCCGGTTATTTTGCCCCAAATCTTTGCACACTGGAACTTTGACGTCGACGTATACTAAAGTGACCATGTCTGATACCTCACTACTTTTAGAATTATCATTTACAAAGCACCTTGCTTACAAGAAACATGTTTTCCAAGTTCCATAGTGCCCCTTGTAACCAGATTTTACAGATTGAGACTCGACAAAGTGTCGTGGCAACTTGACACAATGCCTCATCAAAATGTGCAGAAAAGATCATTTTAAAATTATAAGTGTGAGTGGTGCCTCTTTTGAGGACGCCTCAACAACGCCGTGAAACTCTATTGCAGGATCACGATTTCATCAGGCGTGCCGAGAGGGACACCGTGGACGTCGCGTTCTACATCAGCAACATTTTCAGCAAAATGAATGGCATGTCTCCCTGATGCAAGATCCCCGAGGGCTTCCCAAACACTCTTCAAAAACTGCTGACGCAGTTTTTCCCCCGCGCGCATGCAGCCGATGCTGAATGTCACCAACCAACAACCAGGGTTTCGAAAAAGCCGGCTCTTTCTCTTGTCCAGTATAATAGCCTGTTGTGATGATGACACCCATGTAGGCATGGCTCCAGTGTTGCCAGTCACGAAACGTCTTGTCTCTCACTGCAGCTCGATTTGGCTAAGCTAAGTGGTGTGGTGGATGGCTACGGTACAAGCACTGACATGCAGTCGGTTCAAAGCTGTGGTTGTCAGAACTACAGCTTGTGGATGTGTTGTGCCTGGAATGCAACTTCTTTTCATGGTCAGTGCAAGTGAAGTCTTAACTATGAAACAGGACTATCATGCTCTATACTGAAAGTTAACGTGAGTGGTCAATAATTGACCTGTACGTCTGTCTGCGTCCTTTGCCATGGACTATAGCTGTCCTTAATTGCCATGGAAACTGCTTACAGAATGGAGGTCTTTTCAGTACTTGTCACTGACAGCGCATCACCAGGGGTTTTCTGCATGCTAGCCAACTGTGCTGCTGAACACAGTTTCTCCTCCATAATTTTTATCATGTTTGACAGCACACCTTCACTGCCTTGTTGGGGTTATTAGAACTGTGTTTTCTAAATCACCGCAGTGCACAACAAAAGCTACAGTGGATAACTTCGAAAGAACATTTAGCATGTGCCATCGTCTACTTGATTTCTTAGGATTTTTCATTACTCTCGAGCAGAAGGTCTGTGTCTGCTTGCAGAAGCACTGTTTCCCTGGTGGCATATGGTTGTCGCTTTTCTTTTTGCCTGAAGATGGTTGGACTAGAGGGAAGAGATCACACATTCATTTAAACAACTTGTATTTCAGGGTTAGGGCTGACCAGCCGTCGCAGATAAGTTGTGGCGTTGTCACCCTGGCTATTTCGTTTGAAATTACTTCAAATAACTAGACGATTTCTCCGCACGGTGTTAAATGAGCTTTGTCTGTGCATGCTGGTTAGCTTTACCTTCACAGTTTTTAGCAATTTGCTCGACTGCAGTACTTTTATTGGCTCATATTTAGCACATTATCCTGTTTGTGAGTTCATGTGTCCACTCTAGTCCAGCCGTGTCTTGACAAACCAGGCAGACATGTATGCCGAGTGCTCTATTGAACTATTTCGCTAGTTCTTGCTTCAGAATTCCGGTGACAATAAACCATCAGTCAGCACTAAATCTAATTTATTGGCTGTCGAAATAGAAACATGAATCACGTCTTCTTCTTGAAGGCTAAACAAGCATGGTGTCATGAAAAATGAAAGAGCATTTAAGTTTTTAAAGAGGCTTCCAAGGTATTGGAATATGGCATTGTAAATACGCCAACGAGTGGTTGGTTTAGCAGAACAGTCCGTTGCTGCGCGAGAGGTACCACTCAAGTTTCATGACTGGCAAAATCTGGAGCGGCCAAGTTATGCGAAAACTCTCAAACTCTTAGTTTCCGCACTCTTATTAGCAAAGTTCCTCAACACTAGTTCCAGCTACTAAGATAGCGGCTGAGAGCATTTGTACGCAGCTACTTGGACTACAAGATTAGCACGAAGTGCTGACGTGTGTTGCCAGACTATGCTCCAGCGTGTGGCATACCGTATGAAGGTGTTAAGGCCATTCTGTTGTCTCAGTGTGTAGTTCGGAATAAGTTATTGATGAGGGTTCAAACTGAAGTCTTTCATTTCTATATTCTCTGTTTTTCGTAAGGACTCTCTTATTTTATGAAAGCCTTAGTTAGTGAGGAGCACAACTGTGTGCTTGTCTCTTGTGGTATGTGCCTGCTTATGCACGTTTTTTTGGATGATTCACTTTTTTTTTTCTGTAATTCATTTACACAAGTTAGCTGTGTGCCACTTTGCTTAATGATGGCACTGACCAGTTTTGCTGATTTTTGGCGTGATTTGTTGGATTGACCCCGAATGTTCAGTCTGTTATGCTGACATTGTGAGGCAGTGATAAGTGGCTTTGCTCAGAACCTTGTCTTTTTTATTTTTAGTACACTGTTCATAGTTCAACTAAGCCAGCTAATGAGTTGCTGTTCCTTCGATTCCAAGCATGCTGCTGGTATTTTACCACCCGGTCTACAGAATACGAAGTGCGGCCATTATGTACATATTGTACATAGAACACACTCTTAATAGCTTTCCAGGCTTTTCACATCCTGTGGGATTTTACAGAGCTAACGACCCTTCATTCTCTTGTTTCGATCCCAGTCCCAATTGTGTGTTTTGGATTAGGGTTGGAACATATGCCCTAGATGTTAAGACAGTCTTAGCACTTTAGACGCATTTGGAGGAAACAGTGTAATCATCGCTTAATATACACATGCTTTAATGTCTGCAGTCACTCCTATTATCATTTTTCGATAAGGGAAAAAACAAACCTGCATTCTGATTGGCCAAGAAACTTATATGAAACCTAATTTTAAGCTACAATGACCTGTGGGAAATTGCTTGATCTCTACCTAATATTGTTGAAACATGCCAACAATTTGGAACAATGTAATGATGGTCATGGGGCTTGCATCCACATAACAGCTATTTTAAAACCTTGGTGTGCAAACCAATTATGCAATCAGTCTCATTAACTGACCACATGTTGTTTAAGTCTCCTTGTTGAAGCAAAGCAGAATCTGACGCGTATACGTCGATGACAGGATAACGCTTGCCTGTGAGAAAGCTATACCAGCAATACCTGCAGCAAGCTAGCTGCGCTCTTTACGAGCCACGAGGGCGGGGACCTTGCCAGAATACCTGGCGCAGAATATTTGGCATAATAGACTCTTTTCCCACTATATTTACAATGCTCGCTATGTTAAGCTATTGAAACGGGACTGCATAATGGACTGTATGTTACTCAAGAAGAGCCTTGCCATGTTGCACTGTGAACAATCCCTGCCTACAAGCTGTGCTCGCTTACCCATTGACACAGCCCGAGCTGCTGATGCGACATCCGCTCTAGGCGGACTCGTATGGGACACTTTATCCTGCACCACTTCTTATTAAATAGCATGTAGCTCACACAACCACATGCAAAGTACGCCTGCAGAACTCCTCTTCTCTGGGGAAATGGTGTCGTCCTTAGACAAGACTACCACCGCTGCCTCCCCTTTTTTCAAGCTCATATGATGTTTTGTTTTACTGCAAACGTGTTTTACGAAAGAACTGCAAAAATAAAGGAAAGATCTAGTCTGAGGTGTTTTGTGCGTTTTACTCGCCATAAAGGTAACGGCAGGGAGGTGAAGCTGTTCCAAATAATGGTGTACATATTACAGAGCACTACGAGTCAGGGTAGTTCAAAAGGTTGTAAAAAGGGTGCACATAAAAAAAAAAACAGTTTCGTGCAGTGTGCAGCACCACTTGTCAGCCGTGATGAACACTTCCTCAATGCATGCTTTTGAATGGCAGTCAATTAGATGTCAACCAATTCTGCAGATGCAAGTTTCGGGGACTAAGTGGTGGCACAGTAAATGAGAGAGCAGAGGGTAACAACCACTTGACCCATGACTCCTGGAACTGCACTGCCTTGAGTGCTATCAGTAGGCCCACGTCTCTAATTCCTTCTCTAACGTGACAGAGACAAAAATAAAGCCGAATAGCCTGGCCATAGAGAAGGAGTTCAGGATTGGAAACCATACATTGGTTATTTACAGGGATATGTATACCTTGAACAACTACTAAGAGGAGAGCCTAATCGCATAAAGGAAATGCACCGAAGAATAAACGGTCTGGAATGCATTCGGCGGGCTTTCCCAAATAATGTCGGGAAATGCGCCCCTATCGTCAAAGGTACATTAAAGTCAAATAACAATTTACATCAAGGGTGAAAGCTCAATGTATGATATTTACAACGACAATATTATCAACAGCAGTGCCCTACTTGCAGAGGAATTGAGGTAAATGCATCTAGAACACATGCATTACGCATAGGACATTCGCAAAATGATCCTGATCACTAGTAATCACCTCACCACCACCTCACTACCACCTCACTAGTAATCGAACTAGCTGCACTAAATATAGAACCTTCTGTGCATCAAGAGACGCAATAAAATGCTGCTTGTTCGTTTCTTTTCGATTCACAACAACAAAAAAAAAATGCTGGACATAACTATGGGGAATGGCGTGAGTGGTTCAAAAGTTCAACTGGAGAGGTTGTGCCATCTCTAAGGCTATTGCAGGAAAATATTCAATGGCCGTTGTTGCTGCTGTGGCTCCCACTACTTTCGTTCTGCTGCTACTAGTGTCGACGGCTGTGCAGTAAAGCCAGGCAACGTCGCACGCGGCAACAGTGACGTGAGATGTTCCGCTTGAGGCGGGTAACCTGAAGTGCACCAAGCCGATGCGGACCGCTTAAACGTAACTTTATTTCGAAATGAGCACTTTCTTGGTGCAAAAATAATACTCCGAGGTTTCTGGACCGATGTTTCAACAAAATCGGCTTAATAGTAGCTTTGAGTGTCCCTTTGAGGAGAAAAGTACACCACAGCACACTGCCTGTTTTAACATATGGGGCTGAGACCATAGAGTTGCTCGCGTATTTTAGTGAGAAACTGTATGGCTGAGACATGGAGGATAACAAAGCAACTAGAGAGAGAAATCTGGGGACTGCACAGTGTGCTATTGAATTGGAAAAAAGAAGCCAGGATTGCACAGAATGTGCAACCCAGTCACTACGAAAGCCGAAAAAGAGTGACCTTTCCAGCACCTTTTTTAAACATTTTTGGGGCAACTACTACAAGTTGCATGACGCCCATCAGCCTAATGTTCTTTTGTTCATAATGTTCTTTGAAGTAAAAAAGCACCCACAACTCCGTTACTCTGTATGTTGTGGAGAACCTGCAACTGTAAGCCTTTTTGTGCACTTTGTTGATGCATTGGCTGATGATGATGAATTATGGCTGAGCCATTTGTAATCGGTTGGAAGCTTTGAATTAACACAGTTCACATCGTGTGACGCCTGGCTGTTATTTTAGACTATTACACATGTTTACGCGATTTTTTTCCTAGCATGAAGCCTGTATAAGGTCTACACAATGGAGTTTCAGGCACCAACACTAAATGTGTTTCGTTTATGAAATGCTTTATATATAAAGCATTTCATTAGGAACATGAATAGGCAGTTTTTTTATTTTTAGCGACTCTTCCACCACCATCTCTAATCTCAGTCATGAGTCAAGCAAGTGCCCCCTCCCACCGTAGGCATTTTGCGGTCGATTGCCATGCGAAGAGCCTAGGTTCAAGTCCAATTCTGCTAGCTTTTTTGAAACACAACAGTGTTAAAGGGCTCGTGTCGGCATTGTTGGTTATGGTCGAAAAATCATCTTGTCAGTGACCGAATAATCAAAGAAGATGCAAATAAAATGAATCAAACGCTTACAGGTCCGAGTGAGGATCGAACTCTGGCCAAAATTTGCATAGCAAGCTGGTGTTCTATGACATAGCCCTGCATCTGCTTGGAAGTACAGAGAAAGCTTTCATGCTTTACAAACACACACGTCCTGTATTGCGTGGAACAATCCTTCACTGCCATCGGGCATCATCAGACATGTGATTGTCATAATGACCCTTTACAAAAGGCACACATGTTACTGCATGTATTCTCTTAAGGCCACGGAGTAGGTGCATAGCAAGTTCGAAAACATTTTCCTGGGCATAATTGCTCATGGTTTGAAGCATGCCACCTATCACACAGAATGCAGCCATACGCAAAAGGTTCAGTGACACAAGCCACTTTCTACTCTATCAATACATAGTAATAATCCAAAATTTAAACTTCTCGAGTAATATCACAGATTAAAAAGATGCACGAAGTGGTTAAATTATGCACTAAGGACAGGATATCGCAATCACGTAGAACTCTTCCAAGCAAAATTTAATGGTCGCCCAATTTTTAAAAATTTTATGATTTCGCACGGTAGTGGTCACAGGCGCTGGTGGCAGTGGTGGACAATTACGGCACCAAGAACGGCTGTTGTAGTGATCTCGTAACAGCTGTCACTGCAAAGTGATCGGGCTAACATGAAGACATCGAAGGACGGCAGAATGGGTCCGGAAGTAAGAAATGAACCTGACCTGGGCTGACCCGTAATGTGTAGAAAAGACATCCGGTGAACAGCAAGAGCAATTGCAGACTGCTTACCAAGGGATGGGAAATGCAGTCGGGGAAGACGGGGAGTTTGACCGAGTGATGGAGTTAAGAGGTTCGCAGGGATGAAGTAGAATCGAATAGCACAGTATAGGGTAAACTGAAGATCATTGGGAGGGACCTTCGTGCTGCTTAGAATAACAAGAGAGTTGAGATAGTTGATATTCGTATGATAATAGACGGCACGCAAATGCACACACAAGAGACAAATGAAGATCACAAATGCTGTTCATCTTGCAGAGGACTAGAACAGACAGTAAATGGATGGACGGTCCGGTAAGAGATACGGAAATTTTCAAGATGTCTTGCATTTCAGACTTTACTATTGTAGGGAACTATGCGAACGACGACGAAGCAGCATGAAACGGCAAACCACAGCGTTGGTGCACGCGCGCGACCCGAGCTTGCGTTTGTTTTGTATTTTCGGCCTGTTGGCGTTCCTCGGCCTTCCAGTAGGTCTGTACGTAAATAAACTGCGTGACATCTGGTGGAGGTGCTGGGTCAAGTTGCATCTGGTCTGTATCACCCACCAGAGCACCAAGCTTCCAAAAAAAGCCAACAAACTGAGTGGTTCACGGCGGCTAACGCTAGCTATGAGCAAGTCCGCCAGGAGATCTATCAGTTTGTGTGGCAAGGCTGAGGCACTTTTAGAAGTTAACGGAAGCAAAACATGTGGCAACGTGCGATTTCTAGGCATGGCATGTGTGAGAACAAAGCTACAGCCAATTAGTGAGCTACTATACAAAATTTGCAGCATGTTACAGTGATGGCACTAAACAATGGATATTCTTGCCATGTGCATGAGTTAACGAGCATTTACCGTACCCAACGGACATACATCCACCTTAAGATTCTGAGCAATGTTTGTAGCAAGAAAATTTATCTTTTGGGGCAGATTCCAGAAGTCAGAAATGGAGTCATAATTCTTGGAGCAGCAACATTATGCAAGTAATGTTTTTGGCACATATTAGTGCGAGAACAGAAAATGCTGCTACAATGTAAACAAGGATGCAAGACCAATAGTCACACAGCAGGAATTCTTCGCACGGAACGTCACATGCCGGCTTCCCTGCAGTGTGCTACGTGTGTATTGTGGGGCAATATCAACAAGATGAGCATGGCACATAGGCTTCTGCGAGTGACAGGTGTGAAACACCACCCGAAACAGAAAAATTGACCTAACCAGAAAACCAGCAACATATCTATCGAAAGGAAGATCAAAAATTGATTGATTGATATGTGGGGTTTAACGTCCCAAAACCACCATATGATTATGAAATGCCGTAGTGGAGAGCTCCGGAAATTTCGACCACCTGGGGTTCTTTAACGTCCACCCAAATCTGAACACACGGGCCTACATTTCCGCCTCCATCGGAAATGCAGCCGCCGCAGTTGGGATTCGATCCCGCGACCTGTGGGTCAGCAGCCGAGTACCTTAGCCACTAGACCACCGGGGCGAGGTAAGGAAGGACAAAAAATAAGGTCAGCTAGCAGAGTACATTCCATCATCTGCAACTACTTAACATGGCTGATGCCCCATCATACTCAACTGTAAACGTTGAGGCACACAATTAATTACAGAACATGTGCATCAAGCATGGGAGAGAGAATGCATAAATAATAAACGTTGAAAAAAGAGATTGCAGAATCTATTGGAAGGCTTCACAGTGCATAATATTACTGTAAAGTATACTTGAGATGGAGAGAGGCGAGTTTTATAGTGACTGCAGTGAGGGATGTATGAATGGAAGCGCACTCGGAGCTGCCACTGTCTGCAAAGTGCACTACCACATGTTGCAAGTCGATATCGAATAACGACTTCTCTGGAGTCTTTCTTTCCTTGCCAAGTGATATTGGCTGTTTGCACGGCTTTCTGCAATGAATGTGCGCCAAAGTCGTGTGGCTTGTGGATTATAGTGTGACGACAACCTCGTAACTAATGTCCTGTTAATGTCAAGAGCGATGCATGCTGTAAAGCAAATAACAATGCCTTTAATCTGCATGAATGGCTACAGCGCACACACTTGTTAGACACAGGTTACATGGGTGTTCATGCTTAAAATTACTACTGGCACATCGGAGAACACTGCAGAGCAACTGAAGGAGTGACACGAAACATGTTCGTGTGGGTGGATGATCAAGTGAAGTGCAGCACATTTTAAAATTTGCATAAATATGCAATCTACGCCACACTGCGTTTGCAGCAGCAGATGTAGAGACAGCAAGCGCTACATTACGGTCACAGTGATTACGATGCATCACGTGGTTTAAAAAATGAAAAAAAAAATATTAGCTACTCTTTGCATTACTGCAAGTAAGTCTTTCCTCTTACAGGCTAACGATAACACGTTAAACCTTAAGTAACAGAGGTCACACGCACATGCAATAGCACCGAAGACTCGATTACGCCACTTGTGGAGAAACACATGCCCTGGAGACATGTATACTATGTATACAAACAGTCAGGCGAGCAACGCTGTAGATACTATCGGCTCGTGCCACTATATCCTGTGTCATCCTCCTCTTAGTCTGTTTGGCAGCAATGCCACTGACACGTAGCATTACACCCGGTGGCAGGACGCCCAGAAGGAGTCCAGAAGCTTTAAAGCTCCATTTCAGAAGCAGTGTTGTAGGGTTGGAGCCGTGCGACGTGAACGTCACTGGACGGAGCAAACGAGGGACAGATGGGGCCAATCTCGTAGGTAACAGGTGTTAGGGTAGGGCGGGATAAAATGTAACACAAAGTTGAAAATAGTAAACTTCACTCTTTACCATAAATGTCAATGCAGAAACTTTCCTTTGGGTAGAAGTTATGTTCTGCATAAATACGACCATGTTGCCACAGTTCAAAGGGGTGCTTTGAAAAAATAAATGCACCAGATGCTTCATTTTGCCTCAAGCTGCAGGGTAAAACGAGTGTAAAAAAGTTTCATCCCGTCAGATAGTGCAGTAAAAGCACCCGAAATTTGCTCTGTGGGCCCCACAGAGTCTTACGAGCCCACTCTGCTTATTACTTTTTGCATTTCGGTATTAAAAAATCTTATTAAAACTAAATTCCAATAAGGGATTGCAAATGGCTTCACTTGGAGATTCAATGTTTTCATGCATCTCTCGAGAACATCCCTGGAAGCGCGGAACAGCCTCGATGTAGCGCGAATGGAGAGAGTCCTGTCCTCAACAGCAGCTAGTGTTTCTTGATGTCATTTTCCAACCATGAAGCTCTATACATCATTTCCCTGTACGCCCTAACCCTCCTAAACATCAAAATATAACTTACAATGAGTATGAGTAAGTGGTTCACCACTTAGAACACCCTTCGAGGCACTTTTTGTCGCGTTGTGCACTTCCCACACGCCCAAATTAAAAAAATTCTGCTTTGGAACCGTGCATCAAATGAACCAATGTTTTGGTGGTATGTAGCTAGCAGTATAAAGTAACAAAATAAACAGTACGAAAGGTGTTGTACCAACGTTGCAGTAGCTTCATGCACAGATCCGAAAATTTCGCCCCTTTTTTACGGGTCAATATCACACAGACACCAGCAGCGCAATTTTTTCTACGTGAATGCTGTGAGCAACAATTAACCTTTACACATATAGCACCAATTGCTGAAATAGAGAAAACAAAGAAAAGTACTTTTTGGATTAGCTACAGAGGTCAGCAAAGTCAAAATGTCACGTTTTGCCCAGTGTCTCATTTTCCCCGACCCTACTTCAGAAAATACTCTAAGGCACCATGTAATGAGACAAAAGTTTTTCAGATAGGCCCACCAGATGATGAGGGGGCCAAAGTAGCTCAAGGCTACTGGGAGCGAAATGCATGTCTCAATGTGAAGCATCATACAGACGATGGTTGGTATGGGACGCCGTCAGCCAGGTGTGCGGCTAGAAATTTTTTTCGGGGGGGGGTGCTACCTTGATTTTGGAAGGGGCACCCTGAAAATGGCCATATTTCGCTCTCTACGCTATGGCGAAAACAATTTAGGGGGGGGGGAGGGGGCACGTGTTCGGAGTGCCACACCCTGGCTACGCCACTGCCGTCAGCAGAGCACAGGTGAGCCGATGGGCACGATCAGCTCGTGCGATCGCGGGCATATTCGCTGGCGGAAGATATAGGTGCCAAGATAACAGTGTCTAGTGGTAGTCAGCTCTCTCCGGTACAATAGGTAGAATGCTGAAAATCTTATGCCGCGACGCGATGAATTATCCGCAAAGGTTGAGAGAAAACAACGGTGACAAGAATATATAACGAGAAAACAACCCGCATCAGTGCAGGTAGGGAGGGGAGGCTTCTGCACCAATCACTGAAAGTCTGTTGGGTGTTTGATGCTAGACCAAGAATATTTTATGCGGAAACCACCCCACTCTTGTGCAGGCTGGCAAAATAATGAAATTTATAGCAGTTTGTCCAAGCACTGCTTGACAGGGTGCAGATAAATAGAATTGTAGCCAAATGGAGCATTTGGACCACCACTGTGTACCATCACTCGTAAGCAGCAACGCGTTAGTTTGTTGCAGCTGCAGAGTGCCACACCATGCAACAGCAGTACACCAAGGAAGAGCAGGACACGAAGAAATGGCTCTTGTTTTATTTTAGTGGAGCGACACAGCCTAGTCATCGTCCTCTTCCTCCTGTGCAGTGCCTCCTTGGGCCTTGCGCATGTTCTTCCTCTTGACACGTCCAGGGCGGCCACCACCGAAGGGTGACTTGAGCGAGAAGTCAATATGCTTCTCAGAGTCAAGCCGCACCACAAATGAGGGCACATTCACCACTTGCTTGCGAACCCTGCACCAAACACAGCACACTCCCATGAAATAATGCATTACTACAGCATAACCTTGACGATACAAATCTCATATTGTCACAAAAAGTATTTGTATTACCAGAAAACACAAAAATAAAAAGAGGAGTGCATGTTTTTATTTTCAGTTTCTCTGTGCTACAGCAGATTCATAGACAGACATCGATGATAACAACTGTGAAGTTTCGAGACCTCAGCCATCATACTAACACTCGAATATATGGCACATAAGTCAAGGGGCCAAATGTGCTGTCACTTATAACAGCTAGTAGCTCCTTCCTAATGTTAGTACAATTTTCCACAGGACACCAGGGTACTGCGGCGGAAGTCAAGCACTGAAAATTTTAGAACTGTTGTACTTCTGTCATTTCCTTTTCGTGACGGGGTTGGGACTTTTTCAGGATATTTTCGCCTATGCACACGCAATGTGGAGGTTTGCTTAAAAACTCTGTCCAACGTAGCCACAAATTTTCCTGTGCACCAATGTTAAAGCATTATCACATTCAGAAATAGTTCTATTCGAAAAATACACTCAAACCTCATTATAAAAAAGTTGCATCTTACACACAAAAAAAAGAAAAAACAAGTTCGATATAACCAATAATTTGTTATAAACAATATTTCATTATATCCAAGTTAATTGAGGTTATTGTAGTAAGGTTCGAGTGTAATTCTATTTAAGAGAGCTTCAAATAGTATTGTTTGACTGTCCTTGCAAGATAGATGAATATTTTTAGGGCATAGTACGAGCAAACGAGAGTTTATGAGAGATGACACAGTGATTGAACGCTACAGTCCGATTTGGTCCTGGACAGATTCCCCAAGAACGGCATTACAACCTCCTCGTGGCCAAGGCCAGCTTATTGCCAAGGTTTCTAGGAACGCACTGGCGGATGGTGCGTACCGTCACAAATACTTGCGAACAACTTTTCATGGCAAAGAAGGGAATGCTACAGAGTCAAACTGGGCATGTGCCACCGCTGAAGAACAAGTACAATTCGAACTGTTCAATTAGAAGTTACTTGACAAAATTACTAACGACCTCGAATCTACCATTTTCTACTTGCCAAATTCATTTTTAAGCAATAGATTATGCTCTAAGTGGGACTTTTCCAACACGCAGACGTATTCAAGGGTCAGGCACCCACCGAATGTGCCTCTGTCGGATGAGCACACGGGCATGGTGGATGCTCTTGGCAAGGCCGTGCTTGAACACCTGTGTCTGCAGGCGGCGCTCCAGAAAGTCCTCAATACGCAGACCCAGCACGTAATCGAGCTTCATCTTGCTCTCCTCCAGCACACCCACACGCACCAGCCGACGAAGCAGTGCATTGCCTGTGTTGCATCGTTCGGCACAGTGAGTCTCAAGCTCTTGTGACAGTAACCAACTAGTACAATGCAATTTTCAGCAAGTAGACATCACTCAACACATACCTGCAACAGAGAAATTAGTAAAACCCCCAAGCGGGGTTGAGGGGCATCTATTTTTTTTGTACTTTGTAGCTGTGATGAACTAGCCTTTAGCAACAAGCATAATCATGTTTTTCCCCATTTCTGGCACCAAAAGAAAAAAAAAATTGCGAAAAACAAGAGGGGGTGTGTGTGTGTCCAGAACGCAAGCGCCAACATCGGCGTTGCGGTCTCAAAGGCTTATTGTGGCGGAACACACGAGGGCAGGGTTTCCCACTAAGGTGAGTGTCTCAAAAGGAGTGTGCAAATGCTCACGAAATTTCGTGTTATTAAAGCAACTACCAAAGTAATCGGTTTCTGTCAAAACAACTAGCGTATGTCTTCACATGTGAAAGAACGGGATGGTGCAGCTGGCTGCCGCGAAAGCGCAGGCCAAAGCTTTGGCTATGCTCGCTACCAGACTCTTTGGACAGGAACGCCAAAATGCTTCCAGCCTTTTTTAAGTCTTCAACGCCTTTAATCTACCGCTGCGTCAATCACGTGCCCTCGGAGCTCGTAGATCGCTATCACATCGCTGCGACTGCAGTTTTGTGCGCGGCGGTTGCGGCAGACAGTAGTTTTGTTTTCAATCCATGTGCCTTTAACACTAAGTCATTTTATGCTATCTATGATCGCCAATGCCACGGTTTTACCCCACAGTTTGCAGAAAGCGGAGTTGCACGGACTGGTCGAGCGCTGGCCGCGCGCACACTTTCGGAGTTCTGCATCCTCGACATACATGATCATGTCGAAAGATGGTGGTTTCGTCAACAGCAGTTGTGGCAATGACAACCACATGCACTGTACAAGACAGTGCATGCGCTCGTCGCACGCATACTTCTGAAGCTTTGAGCACACTGCTCTCGACCGGCCTTCGTTCGACGATTTCGGTACTAACGTTCATATCACGCGCCACGATTCGAAAAGGTGTTCAAAACATTCGAATTTTGGTCCAATGGACACATGAATTTGGCTGGGGAATTCCGTGAATTAGTATCTGCTGCAGTTTTGCATCATTGAGACTCTACTGTACGTTAGATGAACGCCTCTCAAATTCGTTTATAATAAAATGCGGTGGGCTCGCAAAAAGCCTGGAACGGACTGACCTGCATCTTTTGTCAATGCGGCCAGATCTCGCACACAAATTTCGATTTCCGGGAGATTTTCATGGCAACTGTACAAACAAAAGAAACGGTCGAAATCTGGAAGTCGCCCGGGTAATGCGGGAGACTTGGCAGGTATGTGATGATGATAACACCAATCAATACATATTGTTCTCTTCTGGTGGCAGAATATAGTGCGCCGTTTTTGTGGCCTCCATGACAAGCTACGGCAATGCGCCATAGCCAATTGCGGAGGCCATGCTATTTTACTAGTCTTATTTTTTTTAATGAGAAATGAAATATTTTTCGCAAAATTTCAGGCAAGATTCGTAAAATCGTAAGCGCAGTCGAAATTCGTACATTTTACGGGAAAATGGGAAGAGTTGGCAAGGTACGCTTAACACCCACTAGCTTGGCTGCATGCAACAATGAAAAAGGGGGGGAGGGGGAATTGAGCGTAACAGCTTATTGCAATAAACAATGATTCCTAAAATAGCGGGATGGATACACTGGGGATCAACGGCCACGCTGTGAGCATCCAGTAATGGTGGGCTACAAATATACCTAATTTGTATCTTGGCTTGGCAGTAGTTGTGTGTTCCACCCCACGTCACACGGGGACCAGTAACCTGGACTTGATGCTCTGAATTGCTCTTGCTGTATTTCCGGCGTGACTACAGCCACAGCCATCTCTTTACAGGGCTTTCAGCAAGGCGCTGACCACTGACAACACAGCGAGTCTCATCTTCAAAGAAAAATTGCTGCTCTTTCGGAGCAACGACACCGTGTTAAGCGAACATCAGACACAGTAACGCGGTTGCCTGCTGCCATCGGAGTTGTGACAAGAGGCGTTTTGCGGACATGACACCCACCTTCGAAGAGCCGCTTGGGGTCTTTGTCGTCGAGCGTCAGCAGCTCTCGGGCCGCCTTACGGATTTTGGCGAGCGTGTACTTGACCCGCCACACCTCGCGCTTGTTCCGCAGACCGTACTCGCCGATCAACTTGAGCTCCTGGTCCAGACGCTCCTTCTCGAACGGACGCCGGGGCGTCACGTACGTTTTACTGTGTACCGTCGGGATTCGACCCATGGCTTTAGCCTGCGTTAAGGATCACACGCACACGATTGAACACCGCGTGACACGGACGGACACGCTACTCGGCGATAACTCGCGAGTGTTGCACGTTCGATAACGCATATCGAGCGAGAAACTGCCGCACATGCCTCATCTGCGGGACGGCGTTACATTGCAACAGAAAAAGAGGCTCGATCGACCAGCGAGGCAAGCACAAAACGTGCAGAGCTTGGCGGCCCGTATTCGACATGCCCAAATCGAAACGCTATCTAACAGCCAGCAGTTGACCGGCTACACAAGCTGTTAACTAAAATACACATACGCTCAACTTTGGCAGACTTCGAGTGGGTTAGGCGCTGAACTTGGGAACCTGATGTTGCACGCCAACTTTAACAACACAGTGGCACTAATTTGCACATACATTATTCAAAAATGCTCACGCAGTTATCTGCGCATTACTAGCAATGTTTGATATTGACCGCTCTATAAATGACCGTTCAACATGAAATGCGGTATAGCAGTTGGCAAACGTGCCCGCACACCCCGGCCACGGCGCTTTCAGTCCGCAAAATATCACTATTTCAAAACATCGCTCGCGCCAGTGCCATAACAAGATTTGGAATGCAAACGCTTGTGTGCGGAAAATGGCACTGCTCAGGTGTAATCAGGTTATGATACATTATACCTTCCTGAAAAAATCTGTCAAAGAAGCCGGGATCAAGCGAGAAGTGAGGCTTAGGCAGCCAAAGGATCGTGGTCGCTACGATTACGCGGAGAACAGTTTTAAGCTCCTGAAAAGCAACGGCAACTTGGCTTTCGTGCTTATGAATTGTAAAAGAACGACTACAGCTTTTTCGGAAGGCCTAAATGCCGTTAAAATCGGTACAAAACGCTTACCGATGTGCCACAGCCACGTGTGGATGGGAATGGCGGCTAGAAAAGAACTCGTCCGGCGCCCGGTTTTAGCATCTATCGCAATTTTATCATAGAGTGCGCTAGTGACAGGTACAATAGTAATTAAAGAACAAAAATAAAGCAATTTTTTTTACAAACAAAAACGCATTGTTTTCACGCTACTTCTAAAATGCTTATATAAGTGTTATAAGAAAAGCAATTAAGGTAACGTCATCAAACATTGTATTTAAAATTTGCACTTAGGGATTGCCGACAGCGGTCAAGCCAATCCGCTGCTCGTGTTCGTATTTGCATCATGGCGGCGCTCGAGAATGCCGAAAACGTGTTTGACGTGATTATCGGGACGTACGAGGAGTTTCTCCTCGGATACGCTCTGCACAAAGGCAAGGACGGACAGTTCAGCCTGCAGCAGTTCTTCACGAACCACTCGCACCTCGGATCCGTGCGGTGCGTGGCTGCCGGCGGCAAGTTCGTCGCGTCCGGCAGCGTCGACGAGACGGTCCGCTTGTTCAACATGCGAAGTCGCAGCGAGATGGGCTCGCTCATGCAGCACGAAGGCACCGTAAACAGTCTGCAGATGTACAAGTCGAGCCACTTGTTCAGCGCCAGCGACGACGCCACCGTGTGCGTCTGGAGCACGGGCAGTTGGCAGTGCCTGAAGACCTTACGCGGTCACAAGGGCGAGGTGCTGTCGCTCGCCGTCCACCCGAGTGGCAAGCTGCTGCTCTCGGTCTCCAAGGACAAGACGCTGCGGACGTGGAACCTGGTGAAGGGACGCAACGCGTACATCACGAACATCAAGGCTGTGGCCGAATTCGTCCAGTGGTCGCCCGGCGGCGTGTACTTCGTCGTCGGCGTCGGAAACAGGCTCGACGTTTACAGCACGGAGAAGGCCGGCAAGGTGCACTCGATCGACTTCGGCAAGCGCGTGGGCGCCGTGGCGTTCCTCTCGGACGACGTGGTCATGCTCGCGGGCGAGGGCGGCAACGTCGAGGTGCACAACGTCAGGCGCAAGTGCGTCTACCAGATGTTCGCGGCGCACGCCAGCCGAGTCAAGGCTATGCAGGTCGTCAGAGTGCCATCGGCCGACGACGGAACATTCCTGGTGACCGCCGGCAGCGACGGCTCGGTCAGGGTGTGGAGCGTCGACTTGGAGAACTTGGACGCCAGTCCGAGCTTGCTGTGCGAGGCGCGGTGCGGGTGCAGGATCACCTGCATGGCCGTCCACTCCGTCCACGAGGAGGACAGTGGGCCGAGAAAGGCGAAACGAAAGAAGAAAAGGAAAAACGTTGTGGCTGAGGGAAGTGAACAGGCAACTGGTGATGTCAGCCACAATGATGAGTTGGTCGCAAAGAACGAAGACACCGAACAGCGCTTGGACACAAGCAGTGATGAGCAGACTGGAGAGGCTAAGCACGTTTCTTTTTCTGAAGAGGTAGAAACTAGCCAATACGAAGTTGACGCGACTGAAAGTGAAGCAGAGAGAGACGATAATAACAACGGTAGCCTGGATGGTGGTGCCAACGTTGAGAACGAAGCCGACGATAGAAAGGCTGGGACACCTAATCGGCGGTCACGGAAACGGAAAAAGAAGGCTGCCAAACAGACGTCTCCCACCGCTGAGTCCTCTGCAAAAAAGCAGGCTCTTGATAAAGCACACTCCAAGACAACGCCCAAGAGGAAAAAGAGGAAGAGTAATAATAAACCATAGGTTTTTTTCTAAAAGTATCTTGTACTGTTTCTGTGTGTAGTGATAGATATGAACAATGGCTACTGCCCCTTGATAATGTAAACCGATGACGAAAAATTAATGAAGGGTTGTATCACAAAGTGACAAGTGATTAAGTTCAGCAATTCTTGCAGTTAAGTTCTACAATCCCCCCCCCCCCCCAATGTCTAACGCGCACCTGACTTAGATGGCCACAAAATAAAAATATAGCTATGGGGCAGTTTCAATGTCTGTACCCGTATGCGACACGCATGCAATTTCAAAGGGACACTAAACAGCAAAACGATTTTTTTCATAAGTAGAGTAGAATTTCACAATCCCAAACATGCCACTCTTACTACGACACAATGCCTAGTGAGAAAATGCAGGTGGCAACGCCACCTTGAGATTCCCTCACCAAGACATAGGAAATTTCGAACGCATCTACAGAATCCTATGTAGCTTCCAATCGATAAAAATAAAGAACATCGTAATCTATGGGTGCCGAAGCTTTAGCATATGAAGTTCGAGAAAATGTCGAGCCAATGCCCTCAAAATACCGAAAAAGCATTTAAGAATTTCTCACGTCGCGCATGGAGATTTCGGCACGAAATTTTAAAATGAAACTTCAATGTTAATTTTTTCCGTTATTACTGAACTCATTGTAGTGAAACGTATTTTATTGTAATTTTCAGAGTGCACTTTGTCAATTCAAACGAAGTCATTGCTCCGTTTTAGTGTCCACTTAAGGTCTACTTTTCCTGCGCGTTGGAATCAAGGTAATTATGGTATGTTACCGAGTGGTAGAACTAATCTCAAACAGCCAGGGCTTTTCACATAGCTGTACAAGGTAAATTCGGGATGAACACCTTTTTCTGCAAGTCTATATTTAAAGGATACCTGCCACACCTTCTAAGGAACCAAAAACGACCTTTTTGTTGAAATCTGTTGCAGTCTCCAGTCACAAAATATTTTTTTCTAATCCATGTACAAGCAGAGTTATTGCATGAAATGTGTGCTATTTCTTTTCAACATCAAGCGCATGCTAGCAGGTGTAAGAGTAAAAGTGGGAGAAACATCAAGTGGGATGATTGCTTCACAGCATTGGAACATTTTCTGCTATCTTTTTTTCCTTGGACTGTGTCCATCGTTGTTCTTAGTTCTGGCACACAGAGTGACGGCCGCAATGCCTATACAATGGGACACATGGCTTCCTAGACCAATTACCGAAGCATCATTTACGACACCTGCCAATACTAGTTGTGTCTGGGTGGGACATGCTGTTGGGTTAGCTGACCTTGCATCTTAAATAATGAAATGAGTGCAAGTAAAAGCAGACAAGGACAGGTGCTACAGACAACTGTTTATTGTGGAAAAACGACCATCTAATTGTGTATATGTACTCTACCGGGCATGTATGGTGACAAATAATGAAAGCTTCTTGAAGAATAACTCAAATAAAACGCATCAAAGAGCGCTCAATGTGAAATCGCATTTCAAAGATTGCGCCGACACAGATTGGTTTGTTAATGCACCGCTGTGTGTGTCCTGTTTATTCATTGCACTATACATACAAACTGTAGTTATGCTATACCAACACGCCTAGTCTTTAACCTCGGCAAGCAATGTTTCTAGCAACCTAGCAGCTAAAGTCAACGTTGGTTTTGATGTGCGTGTGGAGAGTCGAAATCGCGCTGATGTGACGCAAAATCTAGATGCTGGAAAGAAAAGTGCCAGCATTACCTTAGCTCCGAATTTATTATTTCAATTTGCAATTGCTATAATTCCAGTCCGTTTTTATTTCAAATACGCCATTTGCCCTCTTCCACTGGTGAAACTCATAAACAAGACCGGCCCATTTCGTTTGTTAATGTGATGACCAGAAACTGCAACAACCTTGTGTGTCGAAATTATCACCGCACAGAGGTCTTGGACCGTGACAAATAAACTCAGAAATGGTGAATCTGCACGACCGTTGAATACCCCAGTTCCACAAAACAAGAGAAAAAAGGCTAAAAAATACAAGAACATGCTTTACACTTCTCCAGATACAAAAGGATTTCGATTTTTAAATTCTCAATTTTTGAAATGAATGGCAATACTGTACCAGGCACATTGTACAATGGCCACCATGAGATGGAACTTTTGGTACATCCCTACGAAAGACACACAGTCACTGGAAGCAGCCAGTCACGTTGCTGAGAGTGTGAAAGGCAAAAGCAAACATTTTTTCGCATCGTCTACCCCAGTTTTAACTTTGAGGATGCGTTGTCTACTCCGGTTTTACCTTTGAAAATTAATAACTTCTCATTACCGTCAGAGTAAACGAGATATGAAGCACAAGAAAGACATTGCCGAGGTTATGTTTTAACAAGCCCAGTTCGCTACATTAACAACTGCTCTTTTCTGGTGGAAAATAATTTATACAATTCTTTTTGCATTCGTCACAATGTTCTATACTACATGCTCTGGTGGTACGGAAAGCACTTGAAAAAACACTGCAGGGCCCTTTTATTGCAATGGGGCATCTTTACAATGTTTAATTTTATACTGCGACAAAAAGCACAATAGGCATGGGCCAGAAAATTGAACAACTGTGAGGCCCTATTGGCGGATACGAAATAAAAACAGAACAAAATAGCTTTACGATATCGTGCCTATCGTGTGCTGGGACCGTAAACGTTGCACGAGAGACGTCATAACTCCTCCGCTGCGACGGCAACTGCAGCAGCTTTGAGCTCAGCAGCCGACTTTTTCAGGTTTTCCGGCTCGTACTGTTCCCACGGATGTCGAGGCCTGTCCACTCGCACCTCCTTGAGCCAGTTTTCGTAGACCAGACAGAACTGCCGGAAACCACTCTCCATGGCCGAAGTCAAGAAGCTTACCTCTTCTCCCCTCTCCTGCAGGGAAGTGAGAGAGGCGACATGATTACTGTCACACATGCGAGCCTGGTTAAAGGTGAAAATCCCGTAGGCACTGCACCTACCAAAAAAGGTTAAAAACACACAGAAAAAGATGTTTCGACTCCCACACGGGAACCTCGTTCACAATTGAAATGGAAACGTGTCAGACAGTTCGCCTTATGTACGTTTCAATGTATCAGTGCATATACTGACGGCAGATTACCATCGTTCCTGTTTAGAGTGCGTGGAGTGGTTTGTATGACGAAGACTCAAGATAAGGACGCCGTGACAGTCCTTTTTTTATAGCAAGAACACATGCCTTCCCCCAGTTGATTGTGTGACTGCCTGACACGTGGTCAGCCAAGGCCCCGGCTTTCACAATTCCTTTCTTCGTGTCATAATCACGCTGCTTGAGACGCTGCTTAAAAGGCTGTTTCACATGCCGCGATTGCAGCCAAAAAATTGTTCCGTTCGCTCAATCGCTCTGTTCGCAAACGCCGCCAATGGTGGTTTCGTTTCACATGGACCGCGAACGGTCTGCGATTTTCGCTCTACAACTGGAGCGGTGAGTTCTTGCCACCACTCATTGTGACAGACACGAATGTAATTTAATAATATGTGCATTATGATATCATGAAGTTACCATGAACGGTAACGAAGGGCTTGCTTGTTTCATCATTTAAGAACACTTTCCAGTCTGAATTCATTTTAAATGCACAGCATCGTAGAAGTGTGGCAGCTTGGGCTAGTTGGTATGGCATGACGGTAGTTATAGCGCGAGAACAAAACGACGACACAGAGAGGTGTCTTTCTTGTCTCTGTGTTGTCCTTTTGTTCTCGCGCTATAACTATCGGCACAGCATCAGCCATTACCAAAGCAAACACGTTGACTCTATTTCGACGGGTCCTGACCAAAAATCGCTCCTGCCGCTGCGTTCAGAGCGAAAATTTCCAACATGTTGGAAGCTCGCTGCGTACCGCTGCACCGGGAGCGAACTGCCCTTTTTTTTTCGCTGCGAGCGAACTCGCAGCCTGAAAATCGCTACTTTTTGAGTCATGTGAAACGGCCTAAGGTCACCAGTTTCACCGATGTACACATCATCACAATCTGCACACGGGACAGCGTACACAGCATTAGAGAACTTCACCTACGAGACATACGCCAGCCATTTTCTTCAAACGAATCTTTGAGCGCTCGCCGCAGCACCCTCATTAGCGCCGTTCGACCTGTGAAGCCACCCGTGTGCCAAGATGGTCCAATCATTTCTTGGGGGTCATGCATACTAATTTACAATGTCTCTGAGGGAGCCTTCGCTTAAAAAAGTTGTCGTTGCATGACCATGTGCGTGTGGTTGATTGTGCACATGTAGCCAGGCATGCTTACAAGAAAGTACCGCCTCACTCGGCACTCTCTGAAATCGAAACTGCGACTGGGTGGTATAAAACATCTGCAAATAATTAACCATGGCTTGCTTGAGCGAACGAGCATTCTAGTAGTGAGAAGCAAGTAATTAGCTACTCATTGCGACAGAAGAAGCAAGATGAAACATTTGTGTATAAGTGCTCCCTTAAAGGTGCATGGTAACTCGGGTCTCAATATAACAAACATGAATATAATGAAATGTTGGCCATAATGAAGTAAATAAAAATAGTCTTGCACTCAAAAAGTAAATAAAAACAAGTGTTAGGAATAATTTTTATAATGAATTTTCGGGTATACCAAAACAAGCTAATTTTCTTGCAAGATGCAACTTTGTTATAATGACGTTTGAGATGTATAAATAAATGTTCTAATGACACTAGTTAGTAGGATAGTTGGCGCATTGCATTAAGGAAGTGAAGAAGACAGAAAAGTGGCTTCTCGCTTCCTGCGTACGTTAGTTTTCTGGCCTGATATGTTTCCTTGATGGCATAAATAAATACTGACGCGCCTTTCCGAGACGTAGCAACCGACCTTTCTGAGCAGTGCCCTTCTGGTCCTGTTGGCGGCCTTGTCGATGGCCCGGAGGGCGGCAGCACTGATCAGGATGTCCTCTCGCCTGGCATAGCCCATCAGGTCTAACAGGAACCAGAAGTTGCCCTTGAAACAGGCATTGCACACCAGCGTGCCCCAGGTCTCCTCATTCACAGTCAGGCCGGCTTCCTGAGTGGCCACCAGGAGGTGCCAACGAATC
This sequence comes from Rhipicephalus microplus, assembly GCF_043290135.1. Lineage (NCBI taxonomy): Eukaryota > Metazoa > Arthropoda > Arachnida > Ixodida > Ixodidae > Rhipicephalus > Rhipicephalus microplus. The sequence goes on along the minus strand of NC_134706.1, from coordinate 9,400,409 downwards.
CCATAAATTACTGTAAGCATACGTTACAGGCCGGGGTATGCAATAGAGTGTCCCATATAAAAAAAAACATGGGGACAGCTGCGTACAACAGCATCTAGGTATCTGCCAAGCCGGCCATCCGGTTAAACAGAAGAAAAGTGAATCTGGCCTTGAAAGCCAGTTATCCAAATTTAAAGAAACAGGAATTCTGCTAATCCTGTTTGAATAAACAAACACCCAGTTATTCGAATATTCGGAAACGAATATTTTGTCTTACTAAGAGCTTATTCAAAATTTAAGTGCTATTGAATATGTGCCGACACAACATGCACAGCTCATTAATTAATTACTGACATAATCACTAATGGCCCATTCATAGACTTCCCGTTTCTCAACTGTGCATGCGCTTTAGCACCCTGCGGTTATTCATAACTAACGGAATGTTTGTGGATGGGTAATCACTAGCTACCTTTTAAGAGGCATTATCACTGGTGACTCACGTAATGCCCCCAGATTAAGACAAATGAACAATGTGAGAAGGTCAATAAAAGCACATATCAGACTTGTAGAAATAATTGCAATGTTCAGACACGAGAATCCAAGAAAAACGACTATTTACGCTAGCATTACAAAATGAAAATCTGGTTATTCGATTACACGAATATCACGGCATTGTTAACCCAATATCCGGTCAATCTGGTGTTTTAAATCGAATAACCGATGAATAAAATAACCGGATAACCGGTTTTGCCACAAAATTGGTCTAATGTTGATGCCCTACTGTTTACACATCACAACACCATAAAAATTATACTGACAGCAAATGACGTTAGCAAATAAAACAATATAATTAAAAACATTTTAACGAGGTACAAATAGTAATACATAAAGATATATACAGTCGAGCCCCCATATAACCGCCCCACTTAAGACAAACTTTCGCTTAAAACGAACAATATCAGCGTGACCGTCAAAATATTCACTGGTTCAATGGCAGAAAATCGCACTTACAACGAACGTCACCGAGCGCCGCTGATCGGTTACAGCGAACGGAGTCAGCGGTCTGCCGACTTCCTGGGAAACCAATTTCGACCACCGATCAGGCATTGGCGAGGTGCCCATACATTCTTAATGTTAAACGAAGATTCTACCTCCGCGCCCCTCTAGTTGCTGCTCTACCTGACCGCTTTTTGTTACGCACCCCTCCGTCCTTTGTCCCCCAGCTACTCTGAGCACCCCGCATCACCAGACGAGGCCCGTGTTTTCACACTGCCACCGATCTTTCGAAGACCGGTCGGCCACGTACCCTGTTTTTGATCGCTGGTACTGTCGTTGGCGTCACCGGCCTGGAGTGACCAGACCATTTGCCAACATCGTCGGCCACCGACTGTATCCGATAGTCTGCGTCTAGTGCATGCGCGTACGTCACCCCACCGACTCTGATAATTTGCGATTCGTTTCGTGTTTAGGACTTGTTCTCGCTCACTTCACACTCGGCTCAGCATGCCTTCCGCGCGCGTGTGGAAGCGTGAAAACGGCTGTTAATATGCGCGGAACGAATCGTGAAATATCAAAGTTCGTGAGGCCACGCAAACCCGCCGGTGCAACAAAACGATTTCTTGATCACGGCCGCCGATTCTTCGAACGCCGCCGCACACACCGAACGAGGCGGCCATGCTTTGACTTCTGCGCGCGCTGGCACTCTTTCTAAGTTTTTCTACGTGCGAGTTTCGCGGACCTTTCAAGCAAGCTACCCAACCTGCCTCTTGCCGTGTGTTTTGGTTTTCAAGGTCGCTCTCCCGCCGCATCCTCCCCTCTCTATCGCACGGAGGAAGGAATCTCATTCCTCCGCGCTTTATCGCAACTCCTTGCCCTTCTCTCACAAGCCTGCTCTTCTCTCTTGATCACAACCCCTTCGCCCTTCTCCACCGCTCCGCAACGCCCACCACGCTGGTTCGAATTAGTTTCGTTTTCTGACTGGAAACGCGCTCAGAGCTGTTCCAAGCGTTCTGGCATGTGTGTCCCGTGTGCGCGTCTTGCTCGCTCTTGGTGTGCGTGTGTGGTCATGATGGCCGACAGGAGGACTAGCACGCTTTTTCGTGCCGCTCAAAAAAAAAAAATAAATAAATAAATTGTCGGAAGTGTGATTGCTTGGCTTGAGCGTAATCCGCGTGTTAGGTGCCGCGTTGCGGAGCGCTTGCTCATAGCTGTTGACCACCTGGCAGCCAACTTGCCGCTTCAGGCGTCCCGGTATTCAGCTGTGGAGATGGTGAATATATCGTGGGTGGCGGTGACGGCTACATGTGCGCGAAACTCTTTTCGCGAAGCCGACTTCGTCGATTGTCGGGCCCGATGCCGAGCCTGAAGCTTCTGAACAGGACCACTGTGGCGGCGATTAGTGGCAGCGCGTCGTCGACTCCGATCTGGGAGAGCGGGTGGGACATCTGTTGCGATGATTTAATTACTGCTGATGATGATGACGACACTTCGGAACCGCGCACGGATTAGGGCATTGTGAATTAAGTACGCGGCGAGAGCGATTTGGAGGAATCGGACTGCGAGAACGACAAAGCTTTGGAGCCAGCGCATCATGCAGCTTATGACACGGGCCTCGGCGAACGAGCAGCCTGCCGTTTTAAATGAACTTGAGACCGCCCTTATCGTTTCTGCTCTTCAAAACACGTGCATTATGGACTTTTTGGGGCAACAAAGGTTTCTGTTCTCAGTCGCAACTTTTTTTTAAAAGCTGTGTTCCATTTACTACGAACTTCGGGATACAGCGAGCCGATGCCACGTCACGCTCAGGTTCGTTATAAGCGGGCTCGACTGTATTTAAATCTCAGTATCAATAGTCAATATTAACTGTATTACAATGAAAAAGAACCAAACAGAAAAAAAAAGAATAACCTAAGCAAGTAAATGCATTGCAAAAACTCATAAAAAAATGAGTGTGGGTCCATTGTGTTACATATAAGTACGTAATAGCATAAACTATACGTCAAGTTATTGGTATAGCCCACAGTGCATCTGAAACCCGTTTAGACATAATGCACTGAATTAGGAAGGTGTTAAATATTCAACGTCTCACTTTTCATGTTGTCGAACCCTTTATGACAGACGCTGTTCCTTTTTTTCTTAGGCTGTATTATTCACAGAGTATGGAACATTCTTTAATGGATCTTCAATACTTTTGTATGATTGAACATAATATGATTTACAAACTCTGCATCAAGGCAATGGAGATTTCAAAGGGTGTTGGCTGTCACAACAGACTATCGGACTTTGAAGAGCACCTATGAGGTGAGTTCATGAATTAACCAAGGTGTGAACGAAGGCGTTTATAACAGGCTTGTGCAAATAGTGAATTTTAGGGTTCGAAGGAAATAATGATATTGGTAGAATAATTTCAAATTAATTTTGAATAGTGTGTGTGTGTGTGTGTATATATATATATATATATATATATATATATATATATATATACTATTAGATGGCGCTGACTGTCACTCCTACTTCTAAATTCACATATAAACCCAAAAAAAGTGGATGCAGGGAAGGCCTCTGTGGTAGCTCAGTGGTTAGAGCATCGAACGCGTTATTCGAAGGTCGTAGGTTCGATTCCTGCTCACGGCTGGTTATTTTTTCATCCACTTTTCTTCTTATTTACATTCCATTGGTCCGTCACACTTGTATATCAGTTTCGTTGGGAGACCAGGGCTGGTTGAAGGGATTTGAAGCCAGACAAGGTCATCTGATGCATAAGGAGCAGGAGGCGTCGGGCTATCGCGGTGGTGTTTCTGGCGTTGCTGTTCAGCACTTGTGAAGGAGCGGGCAAGCTGATGACACTCTTCCGCGTATTTAGCAGCCTGTGACATCGTCGTCGACTCAGCAACATCCGGGTGGTAAGGAAGGATGGTGTCTAGCGTGCAAGAGGGCTCGCGACCATAAAGAAGGAAATATGGAGAGAAACCAAAGGTTGTCTGGACAGCAGTATTATGCACGAAGGTTACAAAAGGGAGAATACTGTCCCAATTGGTGTGATCGGTTGCGACGTACATTGACAGCATATCTCCTAATGTACGGTTGAATCGTTCCGTAATGCCATTAGTTTGAGGATGATATGCAGTGGTGGTGCGATGAATGACTTGGCATTCCTTGAGAAGTGATTTGACAGCGTCCGACAAAAACACACACCCTCGGTCACTCAGGAGTTCACGTGGTGCACCGCGATGTAAAATGATCTGATGCAGTATGAAACGACCGACGTCACTGGCTGACGCAGAAGAGAGTGGTGAAGTTTCTGCGTAGCACGTAAGGTGATCGATAGCGACGATTACCCAGCGATTTCCAGCCGGTGTAATCGAAAGAGGTCCATACAGATCAATACCAACACGGTCAAATGGTCGGGCAGGACAAGGTAAGGGTTGTAGTGGAGCTGGAGAACTTGGAGTGGGATTCTTCCAGCGTTGACAAGCGAGACAGGAACGTACGTAGCGACGAACGAAGCGATACATTCTACGCCAGTAGTAGCGGTGGGACAGGCGAGTGTAGGTTTTTAACACTCCAGCATGGCCGCATTATGGGTCGGCGTGAAAGGAGGCGCATATGTGTGAGCGGAGACGTCTGGGAATGACTAGGAGCCATTGGCATCCTTCGGAGAGATAATTCCGTCTGTATAGCAAACCATCTCTGATGACGAAGTGCTGTATTTGATGGCGCATACCTCTTAGGATATTTTGCGAGGGAGTTCGACTCAACAAGTTGATAAGTGAAGCGATCCAAGGATCTTTTCGTTGCTCCTGAAGCATGTCGCTGACACTAAGTGCAGATACGTCAGGGGCAAACGAAGACGGCGACTTGTCACTACAACGTAGAGACAAAGCGTCTGCGTCGGAATGTTTTCGGCCAGATCGGTAAACGACGTGGATGTCGTACTCTTGTAGCCGAGTTGACACACCGGCAAAGGTCGACCACATCTTCGATATAACTGGTGTAATTCTCACCGTTCTGCTGAACCCTAGTACGCAAGCGCTGTTCGGCCCGTAGTTTGCGAAGCGCTGGACGACCAAACAAGTCCGCAAACGCCGTTTGGAAGGCTGACCAGGTCGGGAGGTCTCTCTCGTCGTGATTATGGTACCACAGACTGGCGACGTCGGTCAAATAAAATTGGACGACAGTAAGCTTGTGCGCATCGCCCCACTTGTTGTGCTTGCTCACCCGGTCGTATTCGTCGAGCCAGTCTTCCACGTCTTTGTCATCGGTTCCAATGAAGGTAGGCGGAACGCGTTGCCGAAAGGAGCCGAGACAGACAGGAGCTGCAGTAGTTGGAGCCGAGGCGGCCGCCCGCTGATCGTCGTTCGTGGACATCGTAGCAACTGGAGGCAACGTACGATTTCGCAATTCCAGGATTAGGCGTTACCCAGCACTCTCCACCAATTATAATGAGGCGTTTTAGAGTGACACCCTTTTATAAAACAGGAGAGCGGTCACGACACGTCAAGCGGAAATGGCGGAACTGCCAACCCTGCCAACCTGAGTACCCTGCCAACCAAACGTCGTCTTCTTCACCGACAGAGTCATACCCCCTGCCTTTCTGAGTAGCACTCATCTTCTTCACTACAATATATATATATATATATATATATATATATATATATATATATATATATATATATAGATATCTGTGTGTGTGTGTGTGTGTGTGTGTGTGTGTGTGTGTGTGTGTGTGTGAAAAAGAAGGTGTCCTTGGATCCAGTGGAAAAATACCAAGAAGTAGAGAACACGCGAAACGAAAACTTTTTATTTTTCCTACGTTTCAGCCAAGGACTGGCCTTCATCAGGAAAAACGACCATATATGTGCACCATATATGTGCCTATTTGTCATGAGCAAACTAACCTGCATAATATCAATTGAAAATTGGAACAAGGACTGTGCAAACACCATTTTTATGCATCAAACGAATTGGAATGACTTTGAATAGCAACAAGATTTGACTTTCAGTAGAATGCAAGTGACAGCCTGTGAAATTTCTTGCTTTAAAATTTGCCATACTTCGAGCATATAAGTTGGTGTAACGAGCTTTTAAACTGAAATAACGAATCTATGCGAGGATAACATCTTCATTTAACCTTGAAGTGGGGTTTCACGGCAGTGCAGCTTTCTCCTGAATACTGTTTTCTTGGCTCAGCACCACTTCACTGCAATGAAACCACTCTAACAGGAAGTTACATGCAAATCAATATAGAACTACCGTAATTACTCGAATCTAACGCGCACCTTTTTTCCGGTTAAGCGAGTTCATAAATCATATGCGCGTTAGAATCGAGTACGAAAAAAAAATTACGGTCAATCTATTGCCATCGGCAAATCCAAAATGGCCGCCCCCTTGAGTGTCGGCATGGCGCGTCGGCCATTTCTGCCTATGTGTTTCCCATATGCGGCACTTCGTACGTGTGCTGAGGAGTTCGTCATCTAGTAGAGCATTAGTAGTGCATTAGGTGCAGTCCCCACTTGCCTGCATTATCTTGAGAAACTCGCTTCCCTCCTTCTTGTTGTGCACAGTCAATGCAAGAACGCCAAAAGTGATCACATCAGGGTGGAGACCGCGCGCCGTTATCATCGACAGGACGTCCTATAGACAGAAAAGAAGAGAGGGCCATTCAAGGATGCTGCACCGTGCTGCACACTACAACAAATCTTGCGCCAAAGAAAGCCGGCTGGATTGACTGTTTGCTGTTGGGAAGAAAACATATTTAAGTTCATTGTGTTGTTACTTAAAGCAATTCTGATGATGGTGCACAAACCGGTTGATAGCATAAGCCTGTCAAATAATCGATCAATATACAAGCACTCAAACCTTATTATAATAACAAAGTCGAATCTATACACGAAAATAAGTTCGTTATATCCAAAAATTCGTTGTATAAGTATATTCCTAACAGTATATATACTGCAAGGCCATTTTTCATTTACTTTGTTATGACTGATGTTTCATTATATACATGTTCGTTATATTGAAGTTTGAATGTAATAGACTCAAACATTAATATAACGAACCAGGATATAACAAAATATCAGTTATACTATAAAGTAAATGAGAAATAGCTTTACAATAGATACAAAGCTAGAAATAAATCTTTATAACAAAGTTTCAGATATAACAAACTTATTTTCGTGTAGACATTCAACTTTGTTAAAATAAGGTTTAAGTGTATTATATAGGGTGCTTGTATATTGGTCGGTTATTTGACAGGTTTATGCGATTGGCACTGCCAGTTTGTGCACTATCATCAGAATCGTTTTAGGTAACACAAATGAACCTCAATACATTTACGTTGTGAATGTGCAAACGCTGTGAATTTGTTGTGCGTAATGAATACAATGACAGTGAGAGCAGAGGCTGACCTTGGCGGTTTCCTTTTCCCGGCGGAAAGCCCTGCGCTTGATGAGCATATTGAAGAAATCCACATCGAGCTCGGCCCCAATCTTGTCAGCTTCCGCAATCAGCTCCACCTCGGCATCAAAGTTATTGGGAATGCAGTCCAGAAGCATCGTGAAGGTCTTGGCGTCCGGACGCACCGACATATCCCGGAAGTGGTCCATCATGCCCTTCAATCCACCAACCATGAGGAGCCTGTCACAGAGAGGAATGCTTGAACCCACCACGACTTTTCCACTTCAAAGCTGCTTTATGGTGAACAGTAATTACAGTCAAAACCAAAGAACATGCGATTGCCAAGAAAATGTCGTTGTTGCTGTAAAAAAGAGGAAGTACTCCGGCGGCAGTAGGATTCGAACCCACGACCTCCCGTAGCAGAAGCGGGCACTTTACCACGAGTCCACGGCTGCGGTCGATGCTGCTGCCTCTGCACCGGAGTACTTCCTCTTTGCATTACCATTGATTGTTACAACAGGACTGAGGAAGACCGCCAAGCCTTTTCTCTAAGAATTTTCGACTGTTCTCACTATGAACATGAAATTCTAATTTTCGCTGCCAGTTCTGTAAATCCAGAAGAACAAAACATTCCACAATACTTGCTGCTTTGTAGTTTATCTGAATACAGTCGAATCTCATTAATTCGAACATGCTTAATTTGAACATCCGGTTCATTGGAACTGACGATGAGGTCCCGTGAAAGCTATGTGAATTCCGATGGGCGAAAACGCCCGGTAATTCAAACGCGCAAGCACTTGTGACGGTTAATTTGAACATATCACGCTCCGAAAATGCTCCCAGCACCTCGCCCAATCTTGCGGCGGCACCTCCGACACTTCAACGCAGCACGCAAAGGAAAGGAAAAAGAAAGAAAAGGCTGCGGTGGAATGTTTGCTCTCTCTCAAATGCCGATCTGAGACGCGCCTGTGCAACCGTTCTCCCTTTCCCCCTCCCTGCCGTGTAAAGACTCTTCTTTTTCCAATGCCACGTGCAAAGAGAGAGAGAGAGAGAGAGAGAGAGAGAAAAAAACTGTAGTGGAGTGTCACTCTCTCTCGCGCACCGGTGCCACGCTTTCCCCTTTTCCGTCCCTGTCATGTAACCCTTCTCCTTTCAACAACAGCTATAAAGAAAGAGGAAAAAAAAAAGCTGCGCCTCTGCTTCTCTATGCGTGGAGACGCTCCCCCTTTCTCATCATGTGCTGGCCACGCTGCGGCTTTGGTGCAGGGGGAAGTAGCGGAGAGGCAGTCGTTGTTGTCTTCAGAGACTGTTGGCGCTGGACATAGCCGCGCGCACCTTATGGCCAGGAGAATGCTGAAGCCAAAGAAGACATGCTTTGCAAGCTGCGTGCGAAATTGATTGACTCGCTGCAAGCAAATGTGTAGGCGTGCATCACAGATTACTTCAATTAATGACGAATGTCCTGTGCATTGGGAATGAATGTAAGTCTTGCGAAACTTCCCCCTCGTGTGTTAGCTCAATGCACATGGGCCACTGCATGGGGAGCCCTCCATTTACTTAGCTTTCATTAATTCGAACTTCTTTTATTTCGAAAAAATTTCGGGCCCCTTCAAGTTCGAATTATCGAGATTTGACTGTAGCTTGTTCTATGCCTGTTGTGATAACCTGACTCTTTTTCATGTTTAGAAAGGCACCAGCTTTCTTACCTTCAGAAATGGTGGTTTTAAAGGCCAACTCAGGTGATTTTTCGACGTCAATAGATTTCGATGAAATTCACCAAGCACGTTCCTTTGCCCATTTCCATCATTTATGCCAAATTACAGGCTTGAGAGAAGCACTGATTGTTTGCAAATGAATTTTGAAGACTTCCTGGAAACGCTCACCTAGCTTGCCTGAATATTGGCAGCAGTGTCTGTGTGATGTCACGTTTGGAATGTCAACGAAAGTGATGGAGCCGATGGCAATGCTACTTTGGCCGCAACAGCCTTTATTGGGCTGGCCGCAAGGCGACGGCGGCAGTGTTAGGCACGGACAAGCTTCTTTCTTTTCTTTGTGGTGTTTGGCCGGTGCTTCGCCTGTCTGGCTTTCACAGTTTTCATACACCGTGGCAGCAGGACCAGTATACTTACCAAATAGTGCATATTTGGTTCTTACCAAATAGTGCGTCATACGTAGACAGTGCGCTCGGTTGAGTTTCGGCATTGCGCCACTTTGCTTATTAAAAACTATTTTCGAATATCCCGAGCATTTCAGCTATTGGGCTTGTGACAAGAGTGTCTCAGAAACACAGAAACACCCTTGCCTTTACATGGTCAAAAAAACGCCGGAGTTGGCCTTCAGGTCATTTAAGCTTCTTGCTGCCTGCAACTTTAATTTGGTGAGTCTTGCTCTGCAAATCTTCATTCCTATGTTCATATTCTTAATATTGTGGGCATTCATTATACACACCTTCTTAATCTGTACGTTATCATCTAAATATGTTTGGTTATGGAGCCTCATCGTGGTCAAGTATTATCATCATCATCATCATTGTGGGTTCATCGTGCCCGATTGTTGCCAGGTCCCCCTCGGGCCAAATAAACGTCGTTAAAACCAAAACCTCATGACATCGAATTTTTTGAGCACGTAATTTTGATACAAGTTAAACTAACATGAAAAAAATATACGACATTGACTCTCATTTTTTTTCTATCATGAACCAAACAATGTCATCAACATTCATTTTAATAAGCCCTTTTTATCCCATATAATGATTTTCTAAAACCGTAGGGTGTTCAGAGATTCCAATTTTTCATAGATAATACACAGATTTTGTGAGATCAGCCGAATAAAATGCTTAACTGTATCAACTACAGCAAACCGCAGTCTGATTCAGGGTTCCTCTTCAGCAACATTCTTTCTTAAAGGCCGCCATGTGCTTTGAAACTTGCATGGTTAAGGTGTTTTGCTGCATGCCCTCTCCCGTGAGACAGGTCATTTTCACAATTTCTTTTTTTTATTTGCATACATACTACATTATTCAATTACATAGATTTACACGGTGCAAAAGTCATGCAACATTGTTGAAGTGAAAGCAAAGGCAAAGGACATTTTGCGAAAAGCGCTGAAAAGATTCACCTGTGGTAGGGTTCGGTGACCTCTCCGAGTCCCACAATTTCTCCCGTGTGTTTGAAGCTCGGCGAGAGAAGATTCGGCAAGGTGGCCAGGCTTGTGGAGGTTGTGGTTTCTTCAGGTTTGCCAAATACCAACTCCTCGGCTTCCCAGGCCGCCTCAGGTTTTGAGCCATCGCCTTCAGTTTGAGCTGCAAGGAGAATTAGTAGAGTTCTGAGACTTCCCATAAAAAAGAAAGAAAAAAGGTGTGCCTGTACAGGCACACCTTAATACCATACAGGTATTAATTAGTGATACAAGTATTAATTAGCAATACAGGTATTAGCACCAACCATTTTCAAAAATCTTGCATGAGGCGGCGGCCTGCAAAAGGAAGTTAATGTCGAGGTTGATTTAAATTTTAATAGTCAACATAGCGATTGAAAATCAAAGTGCCATGATTTGGCAACATCTAAAACACTTCAGAGCATTATTTGTTGCAGATAATTATATGGGGGGGGGGGGGGAGTGATTATAAATGAAAATGAAAAGAAGAGAAAAGTGAGCCCTGTAACTGTCACTCAGGGGGAGGACACCTCAACAGTAGCTCACGAGGGATGGGGGTACAGAAGTGATTAAAAGGTAAAGAGATAGAGAGAGAGGAAGGAGAGAGCGAGGCGGTGAGACAGGGACCGACGGAAGTAAGGAGAAGACGGGAAAGAAGGACACGGTTGCAGGAGTCCGACGACGGGGCACCACTGGCGAGAGCTCTTGTCGGCGACAGGAAATGGCGTAGGGCTAATGCAGTCGGCCAGAGCTGCACTGTTGTCGGAGATCGCGATGGCACAACCGGTCGGCACGGAATCCAGCGAGCGAATCTGATTATATGGGGAGTAAACTTTACTAGTTACACTTTCGAGCAGGTGTTAGTAATACGTATATTAGAAAACAACTTAGCTCTTGGAACTCCAACTGCATGCTGACTAACCTGCAGTCGAACAGGGTGTCATCGTTTATTAAGCATGGCTTTCTGGACAAAAAAAAAAAAAAGAATGTTACATGATCATGTGCACTTTAGGTTCTTCCTCTTTTGAGAAAAAATCCTCTACACCTAGATTCTGCAGCTCTCCTTAGTGAAAGTTGTGTAAGGTTTAAAATGAACTAACAAAAGCTTTTCTCGCTGTGCAAAACGATACAAGCAAACTGAAATCACTTATTGCGATTATACACTACGATATAGTTCATACTTCAAATCCTTGGCCTCCCTTGGTAGCCAGAGGAGACACAAGAACTCACTTGGAGACAACATTCACTTCACATTTGCAGGGTAGTGGTTTCCTCAGCGTAGTGCCTCATTGCAATGAACTGCACATAGATGCGTTTACATTGGGTGATTCTGTGGTTTTCATTTCACAGAGCAAAAAGTTGCATGTGGACGACGACGACAGAATAAAGGCATAAGTGTGCAGACTACCAAAAGATGCTCAACTTTTGTGCTGCAAGGTTAAAATCATACAATCACCAACAAGCCACTGACATTGTGAAGATAAAAATTGAAAATGTCATGTTCTTCATTGTTAGCTCTCCTCTCTTTTGTAGTAACTTCCATTAGATTTCTATGTTTATGTATTGCTATGACTATTTGCACATTTATTTGCTTCTATATGTACTTTCCCTATACTTTCCTTGGCATTATTGCCTGTATGATCTCATTATTAATGTGTCAAAACACAGAAAAACGAGCCCTTCAGTATACACTTCTTTCCCATATATATATATATATATATATATATATATATATATATTTGTGAGGGGACACTGCGTCTAGAGTCAAAACATAGTTCCTGTGCTGCCATGAGCTCAAGCCGCTGATGTATTTCAGAAAACACCATTTGTGTTAATTCAAAAGCAATGAAATGCCTTGAAATCCTTGAAATGTGTTTTCAAAAGCATTGCTGATACAAAAGACCTCTTTCATAACACTAAGTCTCGCTTTCCTACTATGCAGTTTGCCCAACTAATGGCAGCTAGTAACCAACTGCAAACAGCGCGCACAAGCGCAGTTTCCTTACACTATGACGTGGAAAATTCAGACTTGGTTCTCTTGACATAAACACGTCTAACAGGTGAGCCCCGGCAAGGGCGATTAGGACCCCGTCTTTATTTGAAGCACCATTAGTTGAACGAACATGCAGCACAGGAATGCGCAGCTGCAGATTACAAAAGGGATCTAGTGAAGGCAAAAAGAGCGGTAATACAGCTCAAGATATAAATCATTACTATTTCTACACAACCCTGCTGTACTTACTCAGTCTAGCAGCCTCAGTGGGATGCAAGCGTGCCTCTATGCGAAGCAAATTGCCGGCCACGGCATCACTCTGCTTCTTCCCAGCGATACGCTTGTTCTTGCCGGACTGGACAGATTCGAGGAGCTCCTGGAACATCTCCGGCGGTCCAACGCCACACTCACGAACTGTGCGCAAGAAAAGGTTGTAGCAGTACATCGAGGGACGGATCTTCTTCCACAGCATGGTTCGCATCACCTGGAACAGGTATCACTTTTGTCACATTCAGACGCCATGCAAGTTTTTCAAGGCACCATTCCACACTGAGAACAATTACAACTTTCTTTATTGTCAATAATGCAGGATACGTCTGTAAAAATTTTCTGTCAATGTGTATATAACTATTAGAATAGTGCACAAGCTCACATTAACTAGCATTACCTCACAAACATAGTTGGTGATGCAATAGTGATCTTTCAGAAAACAGCAGGAAGGGGGTGATGGAAGCTTGCGACGAAAAAATTCGTGAATAGGTGTTGTGCACTCGAGCGAACGTTTCGGCAAGCAGACTTGTTTTCCTCAAGGCTGGAACTGATCAGTTTTAGCCTTAAAGAAGACAAGTCTATTTCTCGAAATGTCGGCTCAAGCGCACAACCACTGTTTACGGATTTTTTCATGGCAGTGAACTTTATCAATTAAGCCTCCAAATGATTTTGGGCCTCGCACGGTTTTCACTTTGCTGAAAAACCCAGACAGAGGGCATCATTTTGTAAATGCTAACTTGTTGTCCGAGATTATTATTTTACTACAGGGGTGGAACAGGGTACATGTGTTTGGGAGCAGCCCTGGGAGCGTGCAAAAGTGCTCCGAAAGACATTTTGGAGCAGGCTTACGGCAGCCAGAAGGGAATTTTCGAGCAAGTTTAGAGTAGCAAGAACATTCAGAGCAGACTTAGCCTCGTTCAAAATGCTTGTGAAGGAACATTTGTTGAATGCTGCATTTTTCAAACAGTCAGTTGAATTGTGCAATAGCCTCATTATTGCAAAAGAAATTATATGGACATTCCCAACAGGTCTTTTTCCATTGCGTAATGTCGTGTATAAATTCCGAATTGATAACATACTCCCGCACATCATATGTTCCATCCGCGATTAAAAGCACGCAATCGGGGGCGTCGAAGGCGGTTGAAGCAGGGATCGAACGATTTGGCCCATCTCCGCCGCTCGGAAGGCCTGAAGTTGAAGCAGAGAGGAAGCATTCTGCCCATCTTGGAAGAGCCAAAAAAACCCACGAGGAAGGAGGCAGGTTTACCTCAAACAACAACTATAAACTTTGTTTCTAAGGGTGTGGTCGCTATTGCTGGCGTGCATGCTAGCTTGGGAGCCACCAATGGGTGAGTCCCGCTGCACTCTCATTACGAAGAGACTGTGCGAAACGTGTTGCTCGCTTTGAAGTAACTGATTCTCGTACACCAGCATTTCGTACAGTTACGTGTGATTGAATTCAAAAGAGTTAGCTGCTAGCCTCACTTCGTGTGCCATTACAATTTGCTGATATCACATTCATTGCTTCACTCTTGCAATGCAACTATGACTTTTTAGTTATGTACAGCTGCCCACGTTTTTTTCTTTAACCTGAACGTGCGATTGTCAACAGCCGAGTCGATAAGAGCGAAGCACAGCAGCCACAAAAATGAGAATACGCGCATACACTTGATGAGCAGTCATGTGCACCTGTCTTTGCTAGGCTGCTCTAGGAAACGGACACCACCCCGCTTTTTTTGAGCACTGTTACTGCCATCCTTTGTACCTTTTCCCAATGCTGCCATCATGTTAAAAAAAAAGAAGCTTTACCGTAATGGTGAAGAAATGAATGTGATAGCAACAGCTTATAAGGCTGCCAGCCAACTCCTTTAGATCCGATATTCCATAACTTTACAAAATTCTCGTGAAAAAGAATGCAGCAGTGCCAGGGAGAAATGTTCTTCTTGCAGCCTCTGCATTGAGAGTGCAGCATGCACAAGGATTCAAGGGCTATACCAAGGGCGTGATCGCGATAGCTATGGGCGTGCAACCACGCCCTTGATATCATAACTCACAACTGCTCCTGGAGCGATCGCAACCTTTACGAAACCGAAACTGTAACCGTTTCACTGAAACAAAGAGACAATGTTTGAACCACGTTTCTGGACATGGCACTTGACGGCTTTCGCACTTTGTGGCTGAATTCTGGTGCTACGGCGCAGTACGGCGCTGATATGCGAGTTTGGCGCAGCAGGAGTGGTTCAGTGCAGGGTAGCGCAGGCAAGCTAGTTTGGTGCACAATGGCCCGAATGGCACAGCTGGTACACTCCTGTGTTATAACCACACTCAAACCTCATTATAACGAAGTTACATCTATTGCAAGGGTGTTCTCAATTTACTTTGCTATAATCAATATTTCATTACATACAGGTTCGCTATATCGAGGTTTGGGTGTATAAAATAATGCCAAAATGTAGCCGTTTCTGACAGCAGCACCACATCTGAACTGATAATTTCAAAATCAATATGAAGGAAAATAAAAAAAAACCTGCATGATTCGTGCTGAAGCTTTCATAACAATATTATAGCACAGTGTACACAGGCATCTTGTGTCCATACCTTAAGCCCCAAGGAAAAGCCAGCTTCCTTGTTGGCGATGCAAGCCATCAGAAGAAAAGCAAAGGTCTCGTTGGTGATGGCATGCTTTGCACTGGCCATCTCGTCCATGACCTGAGAAAAAATTATGACCACTGATCAGCCTGTCTATCTCAGTTTTCAATGTGAATATCCAAGAAAATGGCACAGCATTGCTTGTTTTGCTCATTTTTTTTAACTGGTCTGACATGCGAAATCTGGAGTGACACAACAACTTGAACATACTTTTGTTTTTGCACGAGCACTCCTGGTTGGTGGTATTCATAAATGTCTGTTTACTGTGCGTTATAACGTTTGGGAACAGAAACAACAGAAAGTGAGGTGGGACGATAAAAGTAAAAAAATTAATAGACAATTACGATAATCCCTAATGCGTATCCTCAGCACAGCTTCGTGCTTGGGCTACACTAACCGTGTTTGAGGTTTTGGCTGTATTACTAAGAAGTACCATTTGTTACATATTGCTAAAGAAACTGCTAGCACTTGAGTGCTACCCACACTACCTCGTGCATTGAAGGCGTCATGAGCCAAGGGAAATGGCGACAGCACGAAATGGCAAGTGGCGAAACAGCGAGTGCTATGCACACCACTCCGTGCATTGGACGCAAAATTAATAGACAATTACGATAATCCCTAATGCGTATCCTCAGCACAGCTTCGTGCTTTGGCTACACTAACCGTGTTTGAGGTTTTGGCTGTATTACTAAGAAGTACCATTTGTTACATATTGCTACAGAAACTGCTAGCACTTGAGTGCTACCCACACTACCTCGTGCATTGAAGGCGTCACGAGCCAAGGGAAATGGCGACAGCACGAAATGGCAAGTGGCGAAACAGCGAGTGCTATGCACACCACTCCGTGCATTGCACGCATCGTGAACGAAACAAAATGCCAGCAACCCCGTTACCACAGGTGAAACCAGCCGCAGTGCATGGGCCAGCCCTGCATGTGCATGAGCTTCGACCAAGTGGCCAGCGTGCGTGATGGAGGAAGAAAGCAACGTCAGAGGACACTGTGGATTATGGTATCACAGACTCCGCATTCGCTCCTTTCACACTCGCTCTCTTTATCGGTTATGCCGACAACGCCAACAGCAACGGCCCTTAAAGCAGGAAAAGGTGCCTAAGAGCTGCATTTTAAAATAATATTCACAGGCATAAAATGAAATTGGCTTGAGACGAGAAATATTCAGAGCGGCCTTTAAGGCAAGACATTCAGGAAAGCTTTCATCCTGTAGTGCAGGTAAAGAGCGGATGATGTTTAATTCTACATATAGCACACAATTATGAACTTACTTGGAACATAAACTGACAAGCAACAGAGTGCAACTTCCTCAGGGACACAGCAGATGCTTATACCACCGGCTACAGGAGTTTGTCCAATTGAATTAGATTAAAGTATGCAACCCTTGCCTTTAGAGTCCTTTCAATGGCGCATGACTTCTAAGGGTGCAGTCAAGAATTGAGTGAAACTGGTGCAAAGGTTCGTTTTCAAGATTCGACAAACTGCACATGATACTGTAGTGGCTTCAAATTAGCGAACGTTGCAAATATCTATCGAGCTGGCAGGTGCGCTTCTTGTACTTACCCTAAAAGCCATGTCAAGATCTCCACACTTGCCGAATGCTTTGATCATGGCATGGTAGGTGAGGTTGCTGGGAACCCAGTTCTTCAACTTAATCTGCTCGTAAAGCTTGTGTGCTTTATCTAGGCCAATTTCAGAGAATGGACTCTCTGCACATGAGTTAAACAGTCCCGTCAGCGTAGCTGGTGTTGGCTCTAGGCCACGATCACGCATCTGAAACGGTGTAATTTGAGATGAAAATGAAACAATTTCCACAAATGCAAAAGTTAACAATAAACATTGCCCAAGCAAATTATTAAGGCATTCATGCTTTAAAGATATAGGCTTAGATAACACACTCTCTTTTGTTCTATCTGTGGATAATTTTCTTAAAATAACTCTTAACCTTTTCACTACGTGCATTCAGGTTCATGGTCGTGACTTCCTAGGAAAATCACACCATAGCAAACTGCTCAGGCATGACATTGAGCAAAGAAACAATGTAGACATTTATCTAAAATCCATTCTCTATTTATAACCATAATTAAGAAAAAAATGAAAAAGAAAATATGCAAAACAATTTTTTTATTTTTATCCAAGTAGCTGCTGCACTGAGACGTCATCAGATGCTCCAGCATTCTACAATATGTTGTAATCCTTTAATGTAGCTGCATCAGCCCGAATGCCAATTCCAGTGTGGATCTGTAGGCCATAAGCGATGTCACAGTGAACCTGATCACAAAACAGGGACAGCATTCAGCACTGCCCAGTGATCATACCGTACCATCGAATGCGCATCAACAGCACTGCGAAATTCTTACTTTATCATTCGCTCCCTTCTGTGTTTTAACATTCAGTATTGCCGCAGGGCATTACACCATTCAAATGACATCATTGTTGACCATGGAATAGGTAGCACGTACCCTTCTGTACAGCTTGAA